>NC_053517.1:44166441-44466441 GCF_016920715.1 Anopheles arabiensis | reverse complement strand
CAACAACTGTAAATGGAAAATAAAACACAAGTTGCAATATTAAATCCGACAAAAGATAACGAATTTCGTAAAAACAACTCACAACACACAATGGAAATTTATCAGAGATTAAACTAAAATTACCTTATAAAAATGTTCATACAAGATTTTTGTTAAGACCTTCTGCATGATACTGCAGCACGTTTGACACAAGTGAAATTGAACGTATTTCGTTTATTGAAATTGATTTTTTTTTCTTAGCTAATTTAGTAAGTTTTGCATAGTTTTTTTTCGTTTTGTGTAACTTATCTTCATTTTTTTTGTATTTTTACAATTCAATGATTTTGTATCCGTACGAATTTAGTTATTTACATCGTGGTAGCATTTTTTTTTATTAGAACGACATATATTGTGGAGGTGCACAGCGTATGCAAACACATTTTGCTATCCAATACTTGGGACACCTGTCGTTTATGTGTATGTGTGTGTGTGTGTGTGTGTGTGTGTGTGTGTAGGAGTGTGCACGCTAGCATGTTTGGGGTGTGTGTTTGTTGTTTTATGTTTTTAATCGTGTTGTCGTTTTTCATTTTGAAATTGAACCAGTTTTAGTGAGTGTTTCAATCATCCATCGTGTATAACCTATCGATTTTAGAGGCAACTCTGAGTAAATAAAACGACGCAACCAGCAACAGAAATAGAGAATAAAAAGAGAAAATACAAAACGATCAACAATAGCGTTTGAAGAATGGAAATACAGCAAACAGAATAAAAAGAAGAGAAAAAGAGGAAGCGAAAACATATGCGACTAAGAACAAACAACACAAACATAATGAAGCATAAGGAACACACACTCACACACGGCTATAAATAATTATAAAAACAACATATAAATATGAAAGTAATATTAATTTGAACATAACTATAAATATTATAATACTATCAAACAAATAAATTTTCTGTAACATTGAAGAAATAATAATCCTTTTGCTGTTTTCGTTAAGCTTATTTTCCATTGAATAATCGTGATGTATCACACGTTGGTTAGCTTCATCTGTCAATGTATCATCGTGGCCTTAGTGGCTAACGCATCGTATTTTGCAATTTTGCCTATCACGGCTCAGGATTGTTCATCTTATCAATCGTACGCATGGAATCAATCTCGTAGCTATTCCATTTCCAGAAGTGATCTTTGATCAATTCAAGTTTTGAAAATGATACCAAAAGAAAAATCAAACCAAATAGGGTCTTATAACGATCTTATCACTGACTATATGGTATCTGGGAACTGTTTTCGTTCCTATCCGTGCTCAACAGATGATAATGGACCAAGGACATGTCCCCAAACCTACCGAGCTGGTTTGTATTATGATCAGTTCTCCAATATGTCATTGACATCGTCATGACAAATTCCGTTTGAAACGAAATCCATGTCAGCGTCACGAGCTCCACTGTGATGATCAGAGATGAGACTCAAACAGTTGTTGCGACCATCACATGCTTGGTGACATTTGCTGTGGTCATCAAATCCCTTGGCCTGAATCAGCCAAATCTTGGGGTCTCATTGTTTGCGTGGAACTCTTGGTCAATCACTTGGTCTCCACAGTTGATTGATGATCATCACGATATCATGGGAGATATGCGGTCCGTTCGAGTGGACCCAAGCAACAAAATGAGCATGTTTTCTCGCTGTGTTTGACCCGACATACCATCAAACCACATACAGCTAGAAAGCATTTCCATTTTGTTGCTTGGGACCACAATCCAAGTATATTTCAAGAATTTCATGATTATCACCGACAAAAATTGTCGCGACCAAGTGTGTGACCAAGTTGCTAAACAAAATATCACCGAGCATGTGATTGGTCCACCAACTTTTTGAGTGTCACCTCTGATCATCTCAGTTGTGTACGTGAGCTGATTTGAGCTTCGTTTCAGTCATGAGTTTTGGTGGCATTTAGTAGCACTGTTCACAGCCACAGAAAAAATCATGATTTTGCTTGCGTCGGCATTAAGCTCAGCTTATTAGTCCTCTGACTGATCGGGATTAACTTTGCTTGTCGCGTTTGGCATGCCATGACGCACTTTCATTGAGTATCAGCAATGAACATCAAGCAATCAAGGATATGTTCATTGATTTCGGTGGTGATTATCCCGTGATTTTCAAGACATTTTGCAACACTGCTCCTATGTCAGTTAAGAAACTGGATTTTTTATCAATCTCGATATTGGAAATTCTTTCTAACTGTTAGGATTCATTCATAATTTGAATTAACGGAATGAGGAACTACCGTTGTGCGGGTTTTTTGTTAGTTGGGAACGGATAGGATTGTGTCCGTCAGGAACGACAGGTTCAAGAGAAGGGTATATAAGAAATCTGAATTTTGTATCGTCCTCTTTTTGCACTGCAATTTCGCTCAAATAAAAACACAACGTAGGAAAACAGACCCAATCTTTTGGTCCCAACACTAACTAATCACGAACCATCAACTAATCCGGATCCTTTTCCAGAAACAGAAAATAAATTTATCTCATTTGTAGGAGCTTTACACAAACCTGATCTTGTCCTAGATAAAATTTCGTTCGAGTTACTAAGTGATAGTGAGGATCTTCTTCTCTCCTCGTACAATGCGAGAGCAAGTGTGCGTAAAACCGAACGTGTACCTCCAATCGTCGTGACCGGCACATCTGTAGGCGATGTCCATCGTAAAATAACTGGTGTTGGTGTAGTTAATTTCACAACAAATACTACCGTGAAAGGTATCGTAGTGCATGCTACAAACACGAGTGGTTTTCGTAAAATAATCGAGGAGTTCAAAAAAATTTCGACGCACTGCTACACACATCAGCTTGATGACGAAAAAACCACAAACATTGTCATCTTTGGCCTCCCAGATTATCCTTTGGAAGAAATCCAAACAGCACTGGAAGAAGTGCATGTAAATCCAACGGCGATAAAAAAATTGCAGATTCGTAGAAAGAAATTCGACGATCAGATGATGTATCTATTACATTTTGTGAAGGGTTCAATAACCCTTAGTGAACTCAAAAATATTCGAGCAGTGAATTTTTTGCAGTGAAAGCGCGTATTTTTTGAATATTATACATCTACAAGCGAGCCAATGCAGTGTAAAAATTGCCAGCGTTATGGTCATGGTAACGCAAACTGCCACCGCCCACCTGTGTGCGTGAAATGCGCTGGTTCACACGCATCCAAATCCTGTCCGCTTAGCGTAACTACTACTAGCTCAGCCGGTATTATAGCGCCGACAAAGCTGCGCTGCGCTAATTGCGGTGACCACCACACGGCCAATTATTCAGGCTGTCCTACACGTGTAAGCGTAACTAAAGCAACTAAAGCGCCACCTAAGACGAAAGAATTCAAATACAACGAAAACAGTTTCCCCTCAATAGGAAATCCGCCCAAGCCAAGCCAAGTGCCGATTAATTATTCAAATGTGTTAAATTCAAAGAAAAAGGCTTCTACAGGAGATTTCGTCATAAATTTTGAAGAAATAGGCCAAATTGTCGAAGATGTATTTATACATTTAAGCGAATGTCGCAACAAAAAAGATTTAATTTCCGTAATAGTACAGATAACAGCAAAATATTGTTTCTCCAATGGCAAATAAAAAGGGTTTAAAATCATGTATTGGAATGCCACTGGCATAGCCAGCAAACAACATGAATTTTTCAGTTTCATGGATGCAAATAAGATACAAATAGCAGCTCTGAATGAAACATTCCTTAAATGTAAAATGCGTTTTTCACATTGCAATTATATTATACATAGACTAGATAAAGAAACTACAACAAAAGGTGGTGTAGCTATAGTAGTGAGTAAAAATATCACCCATAAATTACTTCCTTCATTCAAATTAAAATCACTAGAAGCCATAGGCATACAGTTACAAACTGATAGAGGAAAAATAAGTATAATATCAGTATATAATCCTGGAGCAAACAGAGATTGTGAGAGTTTTAAAGCAGACGTTAACCTATTGAGTACTATCCCAAACAGTTATTTCCTTTGTGGCGACTTTAACGCTAGACACGGCAATTCCATATGCCAAAGTGCAAATCGGATGGGAAAAACTCCTTTTTGAAACTTTCTTCTTCTTCTTTGGCTCAATAACCGATGTCGGTCAAGGCCTGCCTGTACCCACTTGTGGGCTTAGGCTTTCAGTGACTAATTGATTCCCCCCATAGCAGGATAGTCAGTCCTACGTATGGCGGCGCGGTCTATTTGGGGATTGAACCCATGACGGGCATGTTGTTAAGTCGTACGAGTTGACGACTGTACTACGAGACCGGCTTTTTTACAAAGAGGAAATTTTTCGATTCACCATCCACATAACCCTACATACTTTCCCAGTGATGAAAATCGAAACCCATCCACTATTGATCTCGTTCTCACAAACAATTTACACCAGATAACATCACCACGAACAATAACCGAATTTACATCCGACCATCTTCCGGTTATCTTTGAAATTTCCTTTACCAATAGCTTTAAACCATGTGGCAACAGTATTACAAACTACTCCAAAGCAGATTGGACAGGGTATCAAAAATACATTTCCCAACACATAGAGCTGTCAAACTTGAATTTAGCTAAAATTAACACTGAAAATCAAATTGATCTCATGGTAGCCTATTTTTCTAAACTAATCAGCACTGCACATAGCAAATTTGTACCACTAACTAAAATAGACCGATATAAATTATTAATCCCTGAGGCTACACTAAACAAAATGAAATACAGAAACCAATTAAGGCGCCGATGGCAAAGAAATAGGTGGAACCATGCTTTAAAAAATGTGTACAAAACATTAGCAAAACAAGTTGAAGATGAAATATCCCTGATCAGAAACAATCCTTGGTCTACCAACTTAGAAAAAATGAACAAAACACGTAATAATACTAGACTATGGAGATTTGTTCTGATCATGAATGGAGACAGTAAAACTATACCCCCAATTAAAGAACATGGAAATTTCTTACTAACAAATCCTGAGAAATGTGAAGCCTTAAAAGCTCACTTTGAAAACGCTAACAATACCACAATACAAACAAAAAGCTCTCAGGAGCGCTTAGTTAAAAAAACACTTGATGAATTCAACAACTTTCACTCCTTACCAGCTATTAGATAAAGAATTAATTAAACCAAAAAAAACTTTGTCAAATAATTAAGAAACTACAATCAAAAAAATCAGTAGGTATTGATAACATTAATAACACAGCTATAAAGAGAATACCGATGCAGGGAATAATTTACTTGACATTTATCTTAAATGCATGCTTAAAATTATGCTACTTCCCTAATGATAAAACCACAAAGGGAAAATAAGAAGTCAACAGGATTAGCATTATTAGTCCTAGAAAAGGCCTTTGATACGGTTTGGCATGAAGGATTGTTACCCGGCGCTCTAGCAGCAATCGAACACGACATCGAACATGAAAAATGTATGGGATTTGACATGTTCGATTTGTTGGTTATCAAATCGAACATGTCAAATCCCATACATTTTTCATGTTCGATTGCTGCTAGAGCGCTGCCTTATTCAAACTTGTATCCTTCAATTTTCCTCCAAATCTAATTCGACTTATCACTTCATTTCTCAAAACGCGAACAGGCTCGGTTCACATAAATAATTTTACCTCCACACCTTTCTACCGTTATTTCAAAAATGAAAAATGTCAAACAATACTCTTTTGCCGATGACTTTGCGATTAGTTCCTCTGCTAAATGTCCAAGAACGATTATTAAAACCCTAAACAAAGGACTAAATGAGTATGCAAGATATTGCAAAACATGGAAGCTGAAAGTAAATGAATCTAAAACTGATGCTATTTTTTTTCTCGCGTTGCACAAGTAGAAGAAAATTGCCAGATAGAAAATTAAACATACTAATCATGAAGTGGAATGGAAAAATGAAATTAAATATTTGGGGGTTACACTCGACAAAAGGTTAACATTCAAAAAACATATTGAAAAATAGAATACTCTCTGCAACAAAAACCTCATTATCTCTATTTAGCTTTACTAGCAGGAAATCAAAATTAAACTTAAAAAATAAGCTTTTGCTTCATAAACAAATCCTAAGACGTATATTATTATATGCATACCCAGTTTGGGGAAAAAGTGCCTCTACACACTTAAAGAAAATCCAAGTGTTCCAAAACAAATTTCTTAAACGAATCCTTAATTTACCACTTTGGCACAGTACAAGTGATATTCATCTGAGAACAAATATGATAAAAATAATACAATATGCTGATCTACTTTTAGAAAAGTATAAAACAAATTGTACGTCCAGCCCGTGGCGATTTGTAAATAGGCTATATTAAAGTAAATAGACCAGATTATAAATTTATGTAACAAGTTGGCTGATAAGTCCCCGGTCTGACACATAGATGGCGCCGCTAGTATTAAATGCATATTATTTTTATGTAGTACCAACCTTCAAAATGGTTAGTGTCAACATTTGACGTCTGTATGTCATTTAGTTTGTGAGACAGAGCGTCTTTTGTCAAGCAACTTTTGTCCGGCCCCATATGAAGAAGAAAAAAGTGTTGTTCCACTAAGACAATGCACCGTGCCACAAGTCATTGAGAACGATGGCAAAAAATCATGAATTGGGCTTCGAATTGCTTCCCCGCCCACCGTATTCTCCAGATCTGGCCCCCAGCGACTTATTCTTGTTCTCAGACCTCAAAAGAATGCTCGCAGGGAAAAAATTTGGCAATGAAGAGGTGGTCGCCGAAACTGAGGCCTATTTTGAGGCAAAACCGAAGGAGTACTACCAGAATGATATAAAAAAATTGGAAGGTCGTTATAATCGTTGTATCGCTCTTGAAGGGAACTATGTTGAATAATAAAAACGAATTTTGACAAAAAAAATGTGTTTTTCTTTGTTAGACCGGGGACTTATCAGCCAACCTGTTAATAGAGGAAAGATTAGTGTAGATAAGGTTGAGGCTAGATTCTCTTTCGTTATCATTTTTTCTTAGACTATAAGTCCTTAATGTGACCAGGGTTTTTTCATGACGTGTAAACTGTAAAATTTATCCAGTATATTGTGTAAAAGGCTCTGTAATGTAATGGGATGGGATACGAAGCCCTCCCAGGGATAACATAGGCTCTCCCATCCAACTCCTATTCCGACACGTCCTCGTCGTGCAGAGTGGTAACATGTGCCTCCATATATCCTAGCTTGGGTACACGGGCTAGATCCAACCCCTTGGGCGGAGGGGGGTGGGTATCCCGGGAAACTGGGTGCCTGAACGTCGGGGGGGGGGGGTGGCAACCCGACGTTAAATAAAACGGCCACGTGAGCGCAGGGCCAGTCACCCAGTCTCACGGAACAACAGACTACGGAAAGCAACAGAGAGTTACGAAACGGACTTAACGATACCGACCCAACGCAATGCCCCCGGACAACGATTAAAATGGGCTCATGGAACGTACGCACTCTTAGCAAAGCCGGAGCCTTGAAACAACTTGATGATGCCCTAGCCACACTGAGCATAGACCTCGTAGCTCTACAAGAGATTCGGTGGCTAGGGAACGGTGTGCACAACATTTATTACAGCTGCCACGACCGCCACCGCGTGCTCGGAACGGGTTTCGCCGTAGGTCCTCGGCTGAAATCCGTAATCATAGATTTCAAGTAATCATTCTCGAACGACTTAACAACACGCCCGTCATGGGTTCAAGCCCCGAATAGACCGTGCTCCCATACGTAGGACTGACTATCCTGCTATTCTTAACAATAAGTCACTGAAAGCCAAGCTGCTAAGGAAGAAGAAGAAGATTTCAAGGCTATAAACGATAGGCTATGTACCCTGCGCGTGCTAGGCAATGCTTTCGGATGTTGTTCAAACTTCTGCAAGCCGTAGACTTATTTTAGACTTACCCGAAGTTACGTGGTAAGTATTCATCAACAACTATCGTGTTCATCGATCGGCCGGGAGGCTGGCCGACACGGTTAAACTGTAGCATATCTGCTATACAAAACTGATTATAATACACACTATCAGCTATAGACACATTGTAACAAACTTTGGAAAGCCAAACCACACCATTGTAACACATTCATTATAACACATTCAGTAAATCAGATCATACCATAGCACCGCAACCGGAAGAGTTCAGGCCGTCCATTCAAACAAATAACAGATGTGACACACTTATCAAAAACAACCGAAACGCACAACATAAGCAGGAACAGTATGTAACCCAAAGCAGGAACAGTATATGCATTAAACCCAAAACAGGAACTTAGTGACAAGAACCATCGTTCTTGTCAACAAAAGACAAACGTAACTAGCTGAGTGAAAACAATAACTTTCCAACATACAACCCGGAACCAAATGTGCGAAACCCTTAACTTCATTTGAGTATAAATAAAACCAATTCCAACCGTGGCAAGTCAGATTCGTTCGGACTGTCAAGATAGGACATTACGCTGCCCAAAAATCTTCGCCTTCCAACTTATTTCAAGAGTTTAGTTATCTCCCCCTTCCCAAGGTAAGGCTTCTAAACTCCAACGTTTCCAGTAAGGGAAACCTCCTAAAGGTTTCTATGATCGCCTGGACGATCAAGTGTCGAAAGTCCGCTCGAACGAAGTTTTATTCCACCTCGGCTCATGTCAGCGAAACACTGACCTACCGCGACGGTACTCGAAGTACAGTTGTACGATCATCGCATTACAAAACGGCCACTTTACACCGGAACGAAGAACTCCATCATAAGCGCTTCGTAGTCAACCTCGGCAACCCCTTCCATCAACTCGCGGGCTGCTTCCGTACTGTTTATTCCGTGGCCGGTGGAGAGTGACGGCGCTGCTCCCGAGTGTACCGCTCTGACCGTAACACACATGTACCATACGCCCCGCCGCTTCTCTGTGCGTCGTCCTATCGAAGCGCTTATAGGCCTGACGTGGACGATCGCAATGTTCACGATGGCTCGCTGTCTCATCAAAGTTCCGGGATCCAGTTGACTTTCCTTCATCGGGGGATCGAGCTTGGCCCGAATGCGGTAGATTCGACAGGCTTGGGAGGCATCCGCACACGTTTTCGGCAACCGCGGTATTCTGAAGCGCGGACGGACTTCGTTCATGATAGGAATATCGTTGCGGTGCCTGAAACGATCACAAAACTCATGGATTAATATAAGTGTACCACGATGTTTTGAAAGCAATTTGATTCGACTACTCGTTGGCGGGTTGCGTGCACTGGCGTTTGCCCATCCACTACCAGTAGCCCTTGGCCGTCGAGGACGGTGTGAAGCGAACTGTCCTTCTCCGAATCGCTATGCCTGGAATGAACGATCTCAGTTTGACGCATGGAACTACAGCTATCACGTGAGTATGCTCCCGGTTCGATCTGCTTAACCAAAGTGTTTTCTGCATCCGTTAGCTCCTGTTGCTTCAACATTGCATCTTCTCTACGCCGCCTCTCTTGAGACGGTCTTTCGGCTCTGATGGTTTCTAGTGCAGAATGCTTCTTCAACGCTGTATTTTGTAGCTCTTCACTTACTCCATCACACGAGCGCACATGAAAGTTCGAGTATGTCGCGCCTGGGACGTTCTTGACGATTGGACAGAAACCGTATATAACCCATCCTAGCCGAGTTTTGGAAGCAACGGGCTCGTTATACCTTCTTTCAACGCTATTGAGTGGTCTGGTCCCGTGACAATTATCAATTCCTATAAGAATTCGTGGCTGGATGGTGGCGTATGAGTCGATCGGAAGGCCCTTTAAGTGCTCGTAACTAGAAGTCAACTGGGGCACTAGCAACGACTGTTTAGGTAAGGCCAGATTATTTACCGTTCTGGTGTTATGTAACTCGTATTTACGATTTGCGTTCTTTCCAGATACGATGATTTTCAGCCTTACTGAATCGTTTTCCTGTCGAGTCACTCTCCCAGTCCATTACAGGCAAAGGGGAGAGCGAGTGCCAGTTACTCCAACTTCGTTTAGAAGCGCGCTGTCCATAAGTGTTGCCGACGATCCGTCGTCTATAAACGCATAGGTGTCTACGGAGCCACGAGGTCCGTACACTTTAATTGGCAGGTATTTCAATAGAACTCGATCCTCGGTACCTGAATGCGTGCTGCAGAGTTCCACTGATGACCTGAGCGCCTGTACCGGAACACCGTCGTGTAACAGAGCATGGTGCACAGCTTCGCACCCATCCATTCCGCAAAGAGCATTTATAAGACAAGGTGTCTGGTGGGCAACTAGACACTTCATGCAAAGTTGCCTTGAGTGAACGAACGCTCTGCGTGCTGCTACCGAAAACTGCAAAAACGCACTGCAGTTAGATAAAGATTGACACGTTCCTTTGCACAACTTGCACAGGATTTGTACGCCCGATGAACCTTCTCCCGATGACGTTTGTGGTGACCGTATCGAATTGCCAATTGTCGTGTGTGTGTGTGTTCCAGTAGGCGGTTTGAGGTGCACGAATCGCTGGTGGGTGAATTCGAGGAGGCTGACGAGACGCTTGATGATTTTGTGAACGAAAGTCTTGAGATGGCTGCCACCTTCCCGTACTAATCCGCTGCTCGTTTGCGTTACGACTAGGAGGGTCTACGATAGCGTCACTAGCGTCGCGTGCCAATTGACTAATCCAGTGCCCAAATTCTGACAAACTTACTCACCGCAAACAACCAGGATTAGAAGCCGGCATTCTTCTCACTTTCTCAACCGTCGCTTCGATGATCTGGTCGGGACGACCGAACTGCACCTCCAGCGTTTCCATCACTTCATTCAGCCCATCGGGCAATAGCAGCAAATGTCCAACACTTTCTTTAGCCTCTCCGATCAACGCTCGCTGAAGCCGTAGTAAGTTTTCTGCCTCCGAAAAACCACATAACTCCGTCGATCGCTCAAACATCCGAATGAACATCGGCCACTCTTCCACCGCACCACTGAATACCGGTAGTTCTTTTCCAACAGCACCTTGTCGGGCCGAAATTTGCGATTGTGTGAGGTTAGCGCTTGAATATAAGGTTGGTGCCAGCGTAAGTTCTAGAGCGATAACTCGGCGGCATTTGGAAGGAAGTTCTTCTATGAGCCTCATCATGGTACTTTCTCCAGGTAATATAATCAGGAACCTGGGGATGATCGTGATATAACATTCGTGGTGGGTTGGTGGTGCTAGCGAAACATGGAGTAGGGGGTACCATACCCGGAGCCGAGTTTGCGCCGCAGTGATCGGTAGCGGACAGCCATTCTTTGCTTTAACCCGTTGCGCTGCGCCATCGCGCTCACTGGCTTCTGTGTAGCCTGCATCTTCAAGCTCTATCAACTCCAGTTCCATCTGTCTCAACTTCAACTGTTGCTTCTCCACTTCAACTCTCTTTCTTAAAATCTCGGCACGCCGAGGATGGTGTGCCGTAGGAACGGCGGTGCGTTTTTCCGTCACATGACTTTCTGCTAACTCCTCTTCAATCAACAAAACTGACTCCTCTGGCGTCGCAATGCACTCCGCCATTGAGTTGGGCAACGGTGATCGCAAATCCGCCTCGTTCCGTGGGCCGTTCGGCTGTGCCGTGCTCGATTCCGTGTTCAATAACCCTTCCGCAGTCGGAAAACCTCCGCTCGCCATTCCACCAACGACTTTGTTGCTTCGCGGCACGACCGCTTCAACTTGGCCACTCTCCTGCCTCACCACCGAACTGGCAACCTCTCGGGTTTCCTTCTGCTGGATGGACATAACACCGAACATTTTCCGTTGAACTGCACTCACAAACAAATACTCAACGGGTTTCTTCACAACTACAGATTTAATTTTGGAATGTCATAACTGCTTTCGGATGTTGTTCAAACTTCTGCAAGCCGTAGACTTATTTTAGGCAGCTTGAGGCGAGCGCCAAAATTAAAATTTTTTACTCAGAGATTCGATCCGAAAAGAACGTTCGTATAGCATTCGCTCCTATTTATAATCTTTCGGTTTACCGCCATTCTGTTTCCATCAAACCTTTTTCTATCGTTTTGGCCGATTATCCTTCGCTAATATTTCACGCTTCCGATCTCTCAAACCTATGGCATAGCTCTAGCCATCCTACACTGTCAGTGCCGCTCAACTCTGTTCGTAACAAGCCTCATAAACGTTCACGCCCCTATCGAAGAGAAAGAGGAAGAGGAGAAGGACCTTTTTACGGTCGCCTTGCTAGAACTATAGATGCGTACCCCAGACATGACCTCATAATCATCCTGGGGGACTTCAACGCAAAAGTCGGTAGGGAGCCAATGTACCGCCAATACACTGACTGTCACAGTCTGCATGAGCACAGTAACGATAATGGTAGTAGATTGGTCCAGTTCGCCGCAGCGAACAATCTGGTTGTAGGAAGTACCAAATTTGTGCGCAAGAAAATCCACAAGGTCACATGGGCGCACTCTGAGGGAGAATCCTTCAACCAGATCGACCACGTGTTAATAAGCCGCCGCCGACAGTCGAGTCTGTTAAATGTCAGAACATATCGAGGAGCCAATATCAATTCCGATCACTACTTGGTTGGCTTAGTGATACGTTGTAGAATCGCCCGCCCCCGCGCCAATGGGGGCGGAGAAAACACGCAGCCTCGGCTCAACACGGACTCTCTAAGGGACATTACTGTCCAACAGGAATTCAAAGCCGCTTTAGACGAGTCTCTACTACCAGAAAACAGTTATGAAACTACGAGCGAGAGGTGGAACGCTCTAAAAACAAAAATAATAAACTGTGCAAAAAATATACTCCCAACACGTCGTGGCAACACCAAATCTGGCTGGTTCGACGATGAATGCAGACAAGTGACCGAACGTAAGAATACTGCATACCGAGCAATGCAGCAACGGCATAGAACGCGGGCATGTTTAGAGGAATATTCACGGCTCAGACGCGAAGAGAAACGAGCAAAACATGCGGGAACTCGAACAAACCAGAGAGGCGTACGGACCGACACGAAAGTTTTACCAAGCGATAGCGGGTCACCGAAACAACGTTGTACCTAAAGTTACCTGCTGTCGCAACAAGGATGGAGATCTGGTCAGTAACCAGCCAGAGGTCCTCTCGCGGTGGGCTCAGTACTTTGATGAATTACTCAACGACCAGTTTAACGAACAGCTAGAAGCGCCACTAGCAGATAGTGTCATGCTACTGCCACCTAGCATAGAAGAAACACGAAAGGCTATCCGTCGGCTGAAAAATAACAAGGCACCCGGAACCGACGGAATTGCAGCCGAACTGGTCAAAAATGGAGGGGCGCGACTAGAAAACGCGATTCATCAAATTGTTACTGAGGTGTGGGATAGCGAATCGATGCCATGTGACTGGAATCTCGGCATCATCTACCCCATATACAAGAAGGGAGACAGGTTGGACTGCAACAACTACAGGGGTATTACGGTGTTGAATACCGCCTATAAAATATTATCCCTGATCCTTCAGGATCGCCTTGTCCCGCACGTCGAAGAGATAGTCGGAAACTATCGAAGAGGATTCCGAAACGGAAAATCAACCACTGATCAGATCTTCACCATGCGGCAGATCTTGGAGAAGATGGCTGAATACAGAAACGACAGATACCATCTCTTCATAGACTTCAAAGCCACATACGATAGCATAGCCAGGGTAAAACTGTACGACGCTATGAGCTCATTTGGAATCATTTAGAATGACTATGACCAACGTCACATGCCAGGTGAGGGTGGATGGAAAACTCTCAGGATCTTTTACTACCACCAAAGGTCTGCGCCAGGGGGACGGGCTTGCTTGTCTCCTATTCAACTTGGCGCTAGAGAGGGCCATCCGCAACTCGAGGGTGGAGACTACGGGAACCATCTTCTATAAGTCAACCCAGATCCTGGCATACGCTGATGATATAGACATCATTGGTCTGCGGCTCTCCTATGTAGCAGAAGCCTACCAAGGGATCAAACAGGCGGCAGAGAGCCTCGGATTGCAGATAAACGAGGCAAAGACCAAACTGATGGTGGCAACATTATCGGGCCCACCAATAAATAATCAGAATTTACGTAGGCGTGAAGTACAGATAGGTGAACGCACGTTTGAAGTCGTCCCAGAATTCACCTATCTGGAGTCAAAGGTCAGCAACGAAAATAGCATGGAAGCTGAGTTGCGCGCAAGAATGCTGGCTGCCAACCGGTCGTTCTACAGCCTGAAAAATCAGTTCACCTCAAAGAACCTGTCGCGACGGACGAAGCTGGGACTATATAGTACCTACATAGTACCAGTACTCACATACGCCTCTGAGACATGAACACTATCCAAATCTGACGAAACCCTCTTAGCCGCGTTCGAGAGGAAGATGCTCGGAAGGATAATTGGCCTCGTATATGTGGAAGGACAATGGAGGAGCCGCTATAATGACGAGCTATACGAGATGTACGGCGACCTCACTGTCGTACAGCGTATAAAACTCGCCAGGCTCCGGTGGGCTGGCCGTGTTATACGCATGGAAACGGACGACCCAGCCCGTAAAGTCTTTTTAGGCCGTCCACAAGGACAGAGGAGGCGTGGTAGGCCCAAATTGAGGTGGCAAGATGGCGTGGATGCGTCCGCCATTAAGGCCGGGATAACGGACTGGCAGACGAAGGCGCGAGACCGTGAGCGGTTTCGGACACTCCTGAGGCAGGCCAAGACCGCAAAGCGGTTGTAGCGCCGGATATGTAAGTAAGTAAGTTGCATTGATAATTAATGAGTATAAAAAAGTTATAACATTATTATCATCTTATTATTTTCACATCAATAAAATTAAAAACAACTTAAAGAAATACTTTTATAACAAGTCTTAACATAAATATGGAGTTTGTAACAAAACGCTTATTTATTTATTTGCCAACCTTTTTTAAATCTAGAATATTGAATATTATAAAAGTATTTATTAACATCGTTAAGCGCGCTTACAAAAAAGCCCTCGCACCCAAAGCAACTTTCAATCAAAATCGCCATAAACGTAAACTTATTAGGCAATAAATTTATTTTATTTGTTTAAATTATTTAAATTTACTTTCAACATTTTATAGTTCTTTCTTTGGCAATGTAACTCCCACTTAAAGCTTAAAAGATTTCAAGAACTTAAAGCTGGAAGACTATTTTGCTTAAATAATAGTGCATGAATGAAAAATAATAAATCTGTGTTTTACTTGTAATTAAAGAAGTTAATCTTCTAAATATCGATTTTTCCTTAAGCAGATAGCTTATATATTCAACGACATGTTTAAAAAATTTATTTAAGTAATGTACAGTGGTCGGTCGCGAAGATGACAAAACCTGTAAAAAATACTGCTTGGGAATTTTAAAAGGCATGTAACGCTTCTCATATGTAACGTAGATCACTGAGCCTTACTTTTACCAATTATTTAGATGGCGTTGCTACTGGTTGCAGGGACTTTGATCACCACTAGATGGCGTTATTGAATGTGGAGTTGCATATGCGTTAGGGCATTTCAATACTTTGTATTTTATAGGCATTCCTACATTGCAAATCATTTTATTGTTTCAAACAACGAAACACTTTAAAATGCTTCACAAATTTGGGTAACTGGTGATTAAGATGAAGGGTGAAGGGAAACATTAATAAGTATGGTTGTTTATTTGAACCTTCCTAATTTTTGGTCCAACTTTTTAAAGCCATTGTCAACGTTTCCCGATATATTGAAAGCCAAAGAACTTAAGGCTACCTAAACGCACAACATTTTTCGACAATCGACCCTTTCAACATTTTCCCGTGGTTAACGATAATTCAGGTAAAAGTGTCCTTTACTGTTTTCAGAAAAAAGTCAACACGCAGGTATCACTGGTTGTATTTATATGGTAAAACCAACCCTCTTGAACAAGCTACCTGGAAAATCTTATGCATCGCTTATGATATGCTGCATTTTGTAGAATTCGTAGTGAGAGGTTACAGAATTGAAAATATTAAGGGATGCTTTTTGTGCCAAAGGACGGCACATTTTTTCATTTACATTTTGTACACAGTTTCAAGCACGGTTCTTGATATATCTGGATTTTTTTTCCTTCTGGTTCTCCCATAACAGCATAAATCGAATAAAATGTCTTTGGCAAAGTAATTTGTCGCCCTGAAAAGGACGGTTTTGGGTTTGAGATGAAGGAAGCTTTGTCACACCGTTTAAGCCTTCTTTTCGGTCTTCTTGGGCAGCAGCACGGCCTGAATGTTGGGCAGCACACCACCCTGAGCGATGGTTACTCCGGACAGCAGCTTGTTCAACTCCTCGTCGTTGCGGATGGCCAGCTGCAGATGTCGCGGGATGATGCGCGTCTTCTTGTTGTCACGGGCAGCGTTTCCGGCCAACTCAAGCACTTCAGCGGCCAAGTATTCCATGACGGCTGCCAGATACACGGGTGCTCCGGCACCGACGCGCTCGGCATAGTTACCCTTGCGCAGGAGACGATGAATACGGCCAACGGGGAACTGAAGACCGGCACGGTTGGAACGGGACTTTGCCTTTCCCTTTACCTTTCCTCCCTTTCCACGGCCAGACATGGTTAGATTTGATTGGGGTACGTTTGTAAGGGATCACGAACAACACGATGTTCTCCTTGAGAAGGGTCTTTTTATAATAGAACAATTTTGACCCGACCGATGCTTATATAGCAGCTTATTCGTGCTGCCCGATACTCGTTTGGAATTTTTCGAGCTGCACGATACGTATTCTCTCTCACAGCCCGTTATAAGCGATCGGAGAGCTCGGAATTTTTCTAGAACGCAATCACCCGTTGAATCATACACATCGTGTCCCAGTGTTGAGTGAATTTTTCCGTCGAAATGGCACCCAAAACCAGTGGAAAAGCTGCGAAGAAGTCTGGCAAGGCCCAGAAAAATATTTCCAAGTCCGACAAGAAAAAGAAGCGCAAGACCCGCAAGGAAAGCTACGCTATTTACATCTACAAAGTGTTGAAGCAAGTCCACCCGGATACTGGCATCTCTTCGAAGGCCATGAGCATCATGAACAGTTTCGTCAACGATATCTTCGAACGCATTGCTGCTGAGGCATCCCGCTTGGCGCACTACAACAAGCGTTCGACGATCACGTCCCGCGAAATCCAAACCGCTGTTCGTCTGCTGCTGCCTGGTGAGCTTGCCAAGCACGCCGTCTCCGAAGGAACGAAGGCTGTCACAAAGTACACCAGCTCGAAGTAAGCCACTGAAATGATTGGCTTCTTTTCATGAACCTCTCTTAAATCGGTCCTTTTCAGGACCACAAACCGCATTCAAACAAAGAATTATCCTTCGTTTCATCTGCACCAGCGAATTAGCGCTTTAATTTCAGGGTGTCCGTCTTCGTCAACGTTATTGTTCAGTTTGTTGCGTTTGCCTGTACTAAATGGCATTAGTGCAGGTAAACGCAGCCATATCCTAAGTTTGTTTGCGAACTTTGTATTGGAAACAATGATGCTGTGATTGACATTAAAGTTCTGCGTTGTTCATTGTATATATTAATGTTAAATAGAACCTTAGCACGTTTAAAAAAAACATTAAAAAAAAGTCTGCACTGGTTGGAAGCGTTTTGCGAGGTGAAATTGTAAATGGAGTTTCGTGTATCATGAATTATGAATAGAAGTCGTTTCGCTCGTTGTATGACAATCATTTTTTAATTAAATTTTCCTCGCGCATACGAGGATAATTTATCGACAAAGCAACCAATAGCAGCTTATGTGTCGTGAGTCAAATGTTGTAATAGATTTGTTCGATTTTAATCTTGCTTATAAGGATTGAAGGGTCGTCTTCTTAAGCGTTTGAATTAAAGTGTGTATAAGCATCAGTTAAGTTGTTTGTGTCGAACATTTGTTGTAAAATATATAGTCATACTATTCGTTCGTAGTTTGTTGTAAGCAGCGATGTTGGTATAATAGTCATAGGTATAGATGGTAATAAAGTATTGATCAATATAGTCATAATCCTCAGATGCCCTATTAAAAAGCGAAACTTTGACAAGAAAAAGTTAAAATACCTCCCATAACATTGATTATTTAAAACAAATTTTCCCCCTTTTCACACTTTCCTCGTTATAACAAAACGACATACGTGAAGGTATGTACAATTTCATAATAGCAATCGAAAGAAAATTCTTGGAATGGTCAACAGCATTGGTGGTCCTGAAAAGGACCGTTTTGAGAAGGAAATGCCCCGTTTAGACAGGGACCGCTTCCGGATGCATGGACGATTTAGGCACGCTCTCCGCGGATGCGACGGGCCAGCTGGATGTCCTTGGGCATGATGGTGACGCGCTTGGCGTGGATGGCGCACAGATTCGTGTCTTCGAACAGACCAACCAGATACGCCTCGCTGGCTTCCTGCAGCGCCATGACGGCTGAGCTCTGGAAGCGGAGATCAGTCTTGAAGTCCTGGGCGATCTCACGCACCAAGCGCTGGAAGGGCAGCTTGCGGATGAGCAGCTCGGTCGACTTCTGGTAGCGACGGATTTCTCGGAGGGCCACCGTTCCCGGACGGTAACGATGCGGCTTCTTCACTCCTCCGGTGGCCGGGGCACTTTTACGAGCAGCCTTGGTGGCCAGCTGCTTGCGAGGAGCCTTACCTCCAGTCGATTTACGAGCGGTTTGCTTGGTACGAGCCATTTCACTTCGGGAGCGTAGGTTTCGTTGAGCACGGAGCGAACTTGTTTATTTGACAAAAGATGAACGTTAAATGAGGAAACTGCTCGAACAAGAGCTCTTTTATGCGCTTGCCAACCCTTGTTTTCTCTCATCTCAAGAGCAAGAGGGAATTCGTGGATGAAAAAGTATAAATAGGGACGTTGAGCTCGAAAACGCTCATTCGTGATCGTCAATTTAAAGTTGGAACATCGTGAACGTACAATCCTGTGCTCATCATGACTGGAAGAGGAAAGGGAGGAAAAGGTCTGGGTAAAGGAGGAGCCAAGCGTCACCGAAAAGTGCTGCGGGATAACATCCAGGGCATTACCAAGCCCGCCATCCGCCGTTTGGCTCGGCGCGGAGGAGTGAAACGTATCTCCGGCCTCATCTACGAGGAAACCCGTGGCGTCCTGAAAGTATTTCTGGAGAATGTGATTCGTGATGCGGTCACTTACACTGAACACGCCAAGCGTAAGACCGTCACCGCTATGGATGTGGTGTATGCTCTGAAGCGTCAGGGCCGCACTCTGTACGGTTTTGGAGGTTAAATTCAACGTGCTCTAACAAACCTCCAAATGGAGTCTCAAAACGGTCCTTTTCAGGACCACAATACATTACTCAAGAGCTGTGTCTTTCGCAACATTAAAATGTTTTATTTGAGAGAAAAAATGTCTATGATGGCTTCGAATGGTGTGCGTACAACATTTTACTCGCATAACAAGCACTCACACTGCTGTATATTCAGTGCATTTACATGAGATGGCGTTTTGTGAATGTGATTTTTTAACTTATACGTATCCGTTTGAAGCGTTCGCAAAAGCAACGATTGAAGCGTTTGTTAAAATGAATCATTTTTCTCTCTTGCGTTTTTTTATCTAAATTTTCTAATAAAAATATTTTTTTTAGAGCAAACCTCTCATCCTCTTGAAGCAATAATCGCCGCGTGGATCATACCGTTTTTTCGCATCAGCTCTAATCTGACTTATACATGCGCATCGTTCATGTATACTTGGGATAACTCATCAAAAGAAGGTAATCGGGTGAAAAAACTACACCGTTTACATAAAGTTTATGAATTTGTTATAACAGCCAACAGCGTCAATGTTGCCTTTGAATCCGTAAATCACTCAATGCTTATTTCAAAACTATCAAGCTATGGAGTAAATGGGGCGCTAGTTCATTGGCTCTCCTGTTATTGAAGTGATAGGCATATTACAGTGAATATTTCCTTCTCTCTATCTGCACCATTCACCAACACGTCCGGGGATCCACGTTTCTCGGCCCTATGCTATTTAAAAATTTATAAATGACGTTATTTACGTTATACCAGATTGCGAAAAATTGTTTTATGCAGATGATATGAAAATGTTCCTACCGGTACCAGATCAAACCGATTGTTTAACTCTTCAAAACTGTTTAATTCGATTTAACTCATACCCACCAAATACTTTCTGCAAGATTTGCTATCAGGGTGCTATGAACATGAAGAAATTAACTCCACCTCCAAAATCTATGCTGTTAACTGAATGCTATATATTTTCTTGGGATACTGACTTCATTTGGTATACTGACTTAGCGATGCTCCGCTAGCGATGCTTACATTTTGGTTTGTACATTTGGTAATTGTTCCCCAGCTTCCGTTATCATTAAAATGTTTCCCAGTTATTATCCAGGACAAACACCCTGGGACCTCATAGATCGCATAATGAATTATTTGGGAAAAGTAACGCTCAGCCCTTTACGTTACGCTAGCGTTACAAGAAACGTCTGTCTAGCGCAAACCCAAGCAGCATTTTTGAACGCCTGGATAAGCAAATCGTCGTGGATAAGCAAATTGAGGTAAAAATAAGGCTCAGCCCTCTACGTTACGCTAGCGATACGCGTAACGCCTGTTTACCACAAACCCAAGCAGCATTTTTGAACGCCTGTTTTAACCGCCGTGGATGAGCAAATTAATAAATTATCATCGTTGTTTTACATGATAATTAGAAAAGCAACAATTTTTGAACAAACATAAAAAAAGAACAGCAATTGCAAAGATAACACTCATTGATAATTCATGAGTATAAATAAATAATATTATTACTATTAGGCTATCATTTTTAACAGCAATCAGAGTTGTAACAACTTCACGTATTATAATAATAACAATCTTACACATAAAAAATTGTTACTTTTAAAAATGATTATTTATTTATTTTCCCATTGATAAAGCAGGATAATGAAATACATACAAATATTTACTACCTTCATTAACCTCAATTTAAAAAAGAGCTCTTGCACCTAAGGTAATAATTATATTTCATATAGTTTATTAATTTATTATTATTTTTAATATTTTATACTTTCTAATCATAGGAAATGTTACTAAAATTGAAAGCTTTTGTGTGTGGGTGTTTATGAACTTTTCAAAAATACTGTTTGGGAATTTTAAAAGGCATGTAACGCTTCTCATATGTAACGTAGATCACTGAGCCTTACTTTTACCAATTATTTAGATGGCGTTACTACTGGTTGCAGGGACTTTGATCACCACTAGATGGCGTTATTGAATGTGGAGTTGCATATGCGTTAGGGCATTTCAATACTTTGTATTTTATAGGCATTCCTACATTGCAAATCATTTTATTGTTTCAAACAACGAAACACTTTAAAATGCTTCACAAATTTGGGTAACTGGTGATTAACATGAAGGGTGAAGGGAAACATTAATAAGTATGGTTGTTTATTTGAACCTTCCTAATTTTTGGTCCAACTTTTTTAAAGCCATTGTCAACGTTTCCCGATATATTTAAAGCCAAACTTTTGTGAGAACCTAAGGCTACCTAAACGCACAACATTTTTCGGCAATCGACCCTTTCAACATTTTCCCGTGGTTAACGATAAATCAGGTAAAAGTGTCCTTTACTGTTTTCAGAAAAAAGTCAACGCGCAGGTATCACTGGTTGTATTTATATGGTAAAACCAACCCTCTTGAACAAGCTACCTGGAAAATCTTATGCATCGCTTATGATATGCTGCATTTTGTAGAATTCGTAGTGAGAGGTTACAGAATTGAAAATATTAAGGGATGCTTTTTGTGCCAAAGGACGGCACATTTTTTCATTTACATTTTGTACACAGTTTCAAGCACGGTTCTTGATATATCTGGATTTTTTTTCCTTCTGGTTCTCCCATAACAGCATAAATCGAATAAAATGTCTTTGGCAAAGTAATTTGTCGCCCTGAAAAGGACGGTTTTGGGTTTGAGATGAAGGAAGCTTTGTCACACCGTTTAAGCCTTCTTTTCGGTCTTCTTGGGCAGCAGCACGGCCTGAATGTTGGGCAGCACACCACCCTGAGCGATGGTTACTCCGGACAGCAGCTTGTTCAACTCCTCGTCGTTGCGGATGGCCAGCTGCAGATGTCGCGGGATGATGCGCGTCTTCTTGTTGTCACGGGCAGCGTTTCCGGCCAACTCAAGCACTTCAGCGGCCAAGTATTCCATGACGGCTGCCAGATACACGGGTGCTCCGGCACCGACGCGCTCGGCATAGTTACCCTTGCGCAGGAGACGATGAATACGGCCAACGGGGAACTGAAGACCGGCACGGTTGGAACGGGACTTTGCCTTTCCCTTTACCTTTCCTCCCTTTCCACGGCCAGACATGGTTAGATTTGATTGGGGTACGTTTGTAAGGGATCACGAACAACACGATGTTCTCCTTGAGAAGGGTCTTTTATAATAGAACAATTTTGACCCGACCGATGCTTATATAGCAGCTTATTCGTGCTGCCCGATACTCGTTTGGAATTTTTCGAGCTGCACGATACGTATTCTCTCTCACAGCCCGTTATAAGCGATCGGAGAGCTCGGAATTTTTCTAGAACGCAATCACCCGTTGAATCATACACATCGTGTCCCAGTGTTGAGTGAATTTTTCCGTCGAAATGGCACCCAAAACCAGTGGAAAAGCTGCGAAGAAGTCTGGCAAGGCCCAGAAAAATATTTCCAAGTCCGACAAGAAAAAGAAGCGCAAGACCCGCAAGGAAAGCTACGCTATTTACATCTACAAAGTGTTGAAGCAAGTCCACCCGGATACTGGCATCTCTTCGAAGGCCATGAGCATCATGAACAGTTTCGTCAACGATATCTTCGAACGCATTGCTGCTGAGGCATCCCGCTTGGCGCACTACAACAAGCGTTCGACGATCACGTCCCGCGAAATCCAAACCGCTGTTCGTCTGCTGCTGCCTGGTGAGCTTGCCAAGCACGCCGTCTCCGAAGGAACGAAGGCTGTCACAAAGTACACCAGCTCGAAGTAAGCCACTGAAATGATTGGCTTCTTTTCATGAACCTCTCTTAAATCGGTCCTTTTCAGGACCACAAACCGCATTCAAACAAAGAATTATCCTTCGTTTCATCTGCACCAGCGAATTAGCGCTTTAATTTCAGGGTGTCCGTCTTCGTCAACGTTATTGTTCAGTTTGTTGCGTTTGCCTGTACTAAATGGCATTAGTGCAGGTAAACGCAGCCATATCCTAAGTTTGTTTGCGAACTTTGTATTGGAAACAATGATGCTGTGATTGACATTAAAGTTCTGCGTTGTTCATTGTATATATTAATGTTAAATAGAACCTTAGCACGTTTAAAAAAAACATTAAAAAAAAGTCTGCACTGGTTGGAAGCGTTTTGCGAGGTGAAATTGTAAATGGAGTTTCGTGTATCATGAATTATGAATAGAAGTCGTTTCGCTCGTTGTATGACAATCATTTTTTTAATTAAATTTTCCTCGCGCATACGAGGATAATTTATCGACAAAGCAACCAATAGCAGCTTATGTGTCGTGAGTCAAATGTTGTAATAGATTTGTTCGATTTTAATCTTGCTTATAAGGATTGAAGGGTCGTCTTCTTAAGCGTTTGAATTAAAGTGTGTATAAGCATCAGTTAAGTTGTTTGTGTCGAACATTTGTTGTAAAATATATAGTCATACTATTCGTTCGTAGTTTGTTGTAAGCAGCGATGTTGGTATAATAGTCATAGGTTATATAGATGGTGATAAAGTATTGATCAATATAGTCATAATCCTCAGATGCCCTATTAAAAAGCGAAACTTTGACAAGAAAAAGTTAAAATACCTCCCATAACATTGATTATTTAAAACAAATTTTCCCCCTTTTCACACTTTCCTCGTTATAACAAAACGACATACGTGAAGGTATGTACAATTTCATAATAGCAATCGAAAGAAAATTCTTGGAATGTTCAACAGTATTGGTGGTCCTGAAAAGGACCGTTTTGAGAAGGAAATGCCCCGTTTAGACAGGGACCGCATGGACGATTTAGGCACGCTCTCCGCGGATGCGACGGGCCAGCTGGATGTCCTTGGGCATGATGGTGACGCGCTTGGCGTGGATGGCGCACAGATTCGTGTCTTCGAACAGACCAACCAGATACGCCTCGCTGGCTTCCTGCAGCGCCATGACGGCTGAGCTCTGGAAGCGGAGATCAGTCTTGAAGTCCTGGGCGATCTCACGCACCAAGCGCTGGAAGGGCAGCTTGCGGATGAGCAGCTCGGTCGACTTCTGGTAGCGACGGATTTCTCGGAGGGCCACCGTTCCCGGACGGTAACGATGCGGCTTCTTCACTCCTCCGGTGGCCGGGGCACTTTTACGAGCAGCCTTGGTGGCCAGCTGCTTGCGAGGAGCCTTACCTCCAGTCGATTTACGAGCGGTTTGCTTGGTACGAGCCATTTCACTTCGGGAGCGTAGGTTTCGTTGAGCACAGAGCGAACTTGTTTATTTGACAAAAGATGAACGTTAAATGAGGAAACTGCTCGAACAAGAGCTCTTTTTATGCGCTTGCCAACCCTTGTTTTCTCTCATCTTAAGAGCAAGAGGGAATGCGTGGATGAAAAAGTATAAATAGGGACGTTGAGCTCGAAAACGCTCATTCGTGATCGTCAATTTGAAGTGTGAACATCGTGAACGTACAATCCTGTGCTCATCATGACTGGAAGAGGAAAGGGAGGAAAAGGTCTGGGTAAAGGAGGAGCCAAGCGTCACCGAAAAGTGCTGCGGGATAACATCCAGGGCATTACCAAGCCCGCCATCCGCCGTTTGGCTCGGCGCGGAGGAGTGAAACGTATCTCCGGCCTCATCTACGAGGAAACCCGTGGCGTCCTGAAAGTATTTCTGGAGAATGTGATTCGTGATGCGGTCACTTACACTGAACACGCCAAGCGTAAGACCGTCACCGCTATGGATGTGGTGTATGCTCTGAAGCGTCAGGGCCGCACTCTGTACGGTTTTGGAGGTTAAATTCAACGTGCTCTAACAAACCTCCAAATGGAGTCTCAAAACGGTCCTTTTCAGGACCACAATACATTACTCAAGAGCTGTATCTTTCGCAACATTAAAATGTTTTATTTGAGAGAAAAAATGTCTATGATGGCTTCGAATGGTGTGCGTATAACATTTTACTCGCATAACAAGCACTCACACTGCTGTATATTCAGTGCATTTACATGAGATGGCGTTTTGTGAATGTGATTTTTTAACTTATACGTATCCGTTTGAAGCGTTCGCAAAAGCAACGATTGAAGCGTTTGTTAAAATGAATCATTTTTTCTCTCTTGCGTTTTTTTTATCTAAATTTTCTAATAAAAATATTTTTTTTAGAGCAAACCTCTCATCCTCTTGAAGCAATAATCGCCGCTACACATGCGCTTCGTTTATTGACACTTGTGATAATTATTCAAAAGAAGAATTGGGCGAAAAAAGCTACACCGTTTTCATGAGGTTTGTGAGTTTATTATAATAGCTATGTATAAAATGCTGCCTTTGACTCCGTAAATCACTCAACGCTAATTTCAAAACTATTAAGCTACGGAATAAATAGAACGCTTGTTCATTGGCTCTCCTGTAATTTAAGTGTAAGACAAATTACAGTGAATATTTCATCCGGGGTTCCACAAGCCAGTATTCTAGGCCCTATTCTTTTTATCATTTTCATAAATGATGTTATTTACGTTACACAAGATTGCGAAAAATTGTTTTATGCAAATGATATGAAAATGTTCCTACCGGTATCAGATCAAACCGATTGTGTAACTCTTCAAAACTGTTTAATTCGATTTAACTCATACCCACCAAATACTTTCTGCAAGATTTGCTATCAGGGTGCTATGAACATGAAGAAATTAACTCCACCTCCAAAATCTATGCTGTTAACTGAATGCTATATATTTTCTTGGGATACTGACTTCATTTGGTATACTGACTTAGCGATGCTCCGCTAGCGATGCTTACATTTTGGTTTGTACATTTGGTAATTGTTCCCCAGCTTCCGTTAATGATAATGATAAAATGTTTCCCAGTTATTATCCAGGACAAACACCCTGGGACCTCATAGATCGCATAATGAATTATTTAGGAAAAGTAACGCTCAGCCCTCTACGTTACGCTAGCGTTTCAAGTAACGTCTGTCTAGCGCAAACCCAAGCAGCATTTTTGAACGCCTGGTTTAATCGTCGTGGATAAGCAAATTGAGGTAAAAATAAGGCTCAGCCCTCTACGTTACGCTAGCGATACGCGTAACGCCTGTTTACCACAAACCCAAGCAGCATTTTTGAACGCCTGTTTTAACCGCCGTGGATGAGCAAATTAATAGATTATCATCGTTGTTTTACATGATAATTAGAAAAGCAACAATTTTTGAACAAACATAAAAAAGAACAGCAATTGCAAAGATAACACTCATTGATAATTCATGAGTATAAATAAATAATATTATTACTATTAGGCTATCATTTTTAACAGCAATCAGAGTTGTAACAACTTCACGTATTATAATAATAACAATCTTACACATAAAAAATTGTTACTTTTAAAAATGATTATTTATTTATTTTCCCAACTATTGATAAAGCAGGATAATGAAATACATACAAATATTTACTACCTTCATTAACCTCAATTTAAAAAGAGCCCTCGCACCTAAAGTAAAGTTTATTCACAATAGGCGGAAACATAGATTGAATAGGTAATAATTATATGTCATATACATTTTTAATTTATTAATATTTTTAATATTTTATACTTTCTAATCATAGGAAATGTTACTAAAATTGAAAGCTTTTGGGGTGTTTATGAAATTTTCAAAAATACTGCTTGGGAATTTTAAAAGGCATGTAACGCTTCTCATATGTAACGTAGATCACTGAGCCTTACTTTTACCAATTATTTAGATGGCGTTGCTACTGGTTGCAGGGACTTTGATCACCACTAGATGGCGTTATTGAATGTGGAGTTGCATATGCGTTAGGGCATTTCAATACTTTGTATTTTATAGGCATTCCTACATTGCAAATCATTTTATTGTTTCAAACAACGAAACACTTTAAAATGCTTCACAAATTTGGGTAACTGGTGATTAACATGAAGGGTGAAGGGAAACATTAATAAGTATGGTTGTTTATTTGAACCTTCCTAATTTTTGGTCCAACTTTTTTAAAGCCATTGTCAACGTTTCCCGATATATTTAAAGCCAAACTTTTGTGAGAACCTAAGGCTACCTAAACGCACAACATTTTTCGACAATCGACCCTTTCAACATTTTCCCGTGGTTAACGATAAATCAGGTAAAAGTGTCCTTTACTGTTTTCAGAAAAAGTCAACACGCAGGTATCACTGGTTGTATTTATATGGTAAAACCAACCCTCTTGAACAAGCTACCTGGAAAATCTTATGCATCGCTTATGATATGCTGCATTTTGTAGAATTCGTAGTGAGAGGTTACAGAATTGAAAATATTAAGGGATGCTTTTTGTGCCAAAGGACGGCACATTTTTTCATTTACATTTTGTACACAGTTTCAAGCACGGTTCTTGATATATCTGGATTTTTTTTTCCTTCTGGTTCTCCCATAACAGCATAAATCGAATAAAATGTCTTTGGCAAAGTAATTTGTCGCCCTGAAAAGGACGGTTTTGGGTTTGAGATGAAGGAAGCTTTGTCACACCGTTTAAGCCTTCTTTTCGGTCTTCTTGGGCAGCAGCACGGCCTGAATGTTGGGCAGCACACCACCCTGAGCGATGGTTACTCCGGACAGCAGCTTGTTCAACTCCTCGTCGTTGCGGATGGCCAGCTGCAGATGACGCGGGATGATGCGCGTCTTCTTGTTGTCACGGGCAGCGTTTCCGGCCAACTCAAGCACTTCAGCGGCCAAGTATTCCATGACGGCTGCCAGATACACGGGTGCTCCGGCACCGACGCGCTCGGCATAGTTACCCTTGCGCAGGAGACGATGAATACGGCCAACGGGGAACTGAAGACCGGCACGGTTGGAACGGGACTTTGCCTTTCCCTTTACCTTTCCTCCCTTTCCACGGCCAGACATGGTTAGATTTGATTGGGGTACGTTTGTAAGGGATCACGAACAACACGATGTTCTCCTTGAGAAGGGTCTTTTATAATAGAACAATTTTGACCCGACCGATGCTTATATAGCAGCTTATTCGTGCTGCCCGATACTCGTTTGGAATTTTTCGAGCTGCACGATACGTATTCTCTCTCACAGCCCGTTATAAGCGATCGGAGAGCTCGGAATTTTTCTAGAACGCAATCACCCGTTGAATCATACACATCGTGTCCCAGTGTTGAGTGAATTTTTCCGTCGAAATGGCACCCAAAACCAGTGGAAAAGCTGCGAAGAAGTCTGGCAAGGCCCAGAAAAATATTTCCAAGTCCGACAAGAAAAAGAAGCGCAAGACCCGCAAGGAAAGCTACGCTATTTACATCTACAAAGTGTTGAAGCAAGTCCACCCGGATACTGGCATCTCTTCGAAGGCCATGAGCATCATGAACAGTTTCGTCAACGATATCTTCGAACGCATTGCTGCTGAGGCATCCCGCTTGGCGCACTACAACAAGCGTTCGACGATCACGTCCCGCGAAATCCAAACCGCTGTTCGTCTGCTGCTGCCTGGTGAGCTTGCCAAGCACGCCGTCTCCGAAGGAACGAAGGCTGTCACAAAGTACACCAGCTCGAAGTAAGCCACTGAAATGATTGGCTTCTTTTCATGAACCTCTCTTAAATCGGTCCTTTTCAGGACCACAAACCGCATTCAAACAAAGAATTATCCTTCGTTTCATCTGCACCAGCGAATTAGCGCTTTAATTTCAGGGTGTCCGTCTTCGTCAACGTTATTGTTCAGTTTGTTGCGTTTGCCTGTACTAAATGGCATTAGTGCAGGTAAACGCAGCCATATCCTAAGTTTGTTTGCGAACTTTGTATTGGAAACAATGATGCTGTGATTGACATTAAAGTTCTGCGTTGTTCATTGTATATATTAATGTTAAATAGAACCTTAGCACGTTTAAAAAAAACATTAAAAAAAAGTCTGCACTGGTTGGAAGCGTTTTGCGAGGTGAAATTGTAAATGGAGTTTCGTGTATCATGAATTATGAATAGAAGTCGTTTCGCTCGTTGTATGACAATCATTTTTTAATTAAATTTTCCTCGCGCATACGAGGATAATTTATCGACAAAGCAACCAATAGCAGCTTATGTGTCGTGAGTCAAATGTTGTAATAGATTTGTTCGATTTTAATCTTGCTTATAAGGATTGAAGGGTCGTCTTCTTAAGCGTTTGAATTAAAGTGTGTATAAGCATCAGTTAAGTTGTTTGTGTCGAACATTTGTTGTAAAATATATAGTCATACTATTCGTTCGTAGTTTGTTGTAAGCAGCGATGTTGGTATAATAGTCATAGGTTATATAGATGGTGATAAAGTATTGATCAATATAGTCATAATCCTCAGATGCCCTATTAAAAAGCGAAACTTTGACAAGAAAAAGTTAAAATACCTCCCATAACATTGATTATTTAAAACAAATTTTCCCCCTTTTCACACTTTCCTCGTTATAACAAAACGACATACGTGAAGGTATGTACAATTTCATAATAGCAATCGAAAGAAAATTCTTGGAATGTTCAACAGTATTGGTGGTCCTGAAAAGGACCGTTTTGAGAAGGAAATGCCCCGTTTAGACAGGGACCGCATGGACGATTTAGGCACGCTCTCCGCGGATGCGACGGGCCAGCTGGATGTCCTTGGGCATGATGGTGACGCGCTTGGCGTGGATGGCGCACAGATTCGTGTCTTCGAACAGACCAACCAGATACGCCTCGCTGGCTTCCTGCAGCGCCATGACGGCTGAGCTCTGGAAGCGGAGATCAGTCTTGAAGTCCTGGGCGATCTCACGCACCAAGCGCTGGAAGGGCAGCTTGCGGATGAGCAGCTCGGTCGACTTCTGGTAGCGACGGATTTCTCGGAGGGCCACCGTTCCCGGACGGTAACGATGCGGCTTCTTCACTCCTCCGGTGGCCGGGGCACTTTTACGAGCAGCCTTGGTGGCCAGCTGCTTGCGAGGAGCCTTACCTCCAGTCGATTTACGAGCGGTTTGCTTGGTACGAGCCATTTCACTTCGGGAGCGTAGGTTTCGTTGAGCACAGAGCGAACTTGTTTATTTGACAAAAGATGAACGTTAAATGAGGAAACTGCTCGAACAAGAGCTCTTTTATGCGCTTGCCAACCCTTGTTTTCTCTCATCTTAAGAGCAAGAGGGAATGCGTGGATGAAAAAGTATAAATAGGGACGTTGAGCTCGAAAACGCTCATTCGTGATCGTCAATTTGAAGTGTGAACATCGTGAACGTACAATCCTGTGCTCATCATGACTGGAAGAGGAAAGGGAGGAAAAGGTCTGGGTAAAGGAGGAGCCAAGCGTCACCGAAAAGTGCTGCGGGATAACATCCAGGGCATTACCAAGCCCGCCATCCGCCGTTTGGCTCGGCGCGGAGGAGTGAAACGTATCTCCGGCCTCATCTACGAGGAAACCCGTGGCGTCCTGAAAGTATTTCTGGAGAATGTGATTCGTGATGCGGTCACTTACACTGAACACGCCAAGCGTAAGACCGTCACCGCTATGGATGTGGTGTATGCTCTGAAGCGTCAGGGCCGCACTCTGTACGGTTTTGGAGGTTAAATTCAACGTGCTCTAACAAACCTCCAAATGGAGTCTCAAAACGGTCCTTTTCAGGACCACAATACATTACTCAAGAGCTGTATCTTTCGCAACATTAAAATGTTTTATTTGAGAGAAAAAATGTCTATGATGGCTTCGAATGGTGTGCGTATAACATTTTACTCGCATAACAAGCACTCACACTGCTGTATATTCAGTGCATTTACATGAGATGGCGTTTTGTGAATGTGATTTTTAACTTATACGTATCCGTTTGAAGCGTTCGCAAAAGCAACGATTGAAGCGTTTGTTAAAATGAATCATTTTTCTCTCTTGCGTTTTTTTATCTAAATTTTCTAATAAAAATATTTTTTTTAGAGCAAACCTCTCATCCTCTTGAAGCAATAATCGCCGCTACACATGCGCTTCGTTTATTGACACTTGTGATAATTATTCAAAAGAAGAATTGGGCGAAAAAAAGCTACACCGTTTTCATGAGGTTTGTGAGTTTATTATAATAGCTATGTATAAAATGCTGCCTTTGACTCCGTAAATCACTCAACGCTAATTTCAAAACTATTAAGCTACGGAATAAATAGAACGCTTGTTCATTGGCTCTCCTGTAATTTAAGTGTAAGACAAATTACAGTGAATATTTCATCCGGGGTTCCACAAGCCAGTATTCTAGGCCCTATTCTTTTATCATTTTCATAAATGATGTTATTTACGTTACACAAGATTGCGAAAAATTGTTTTATGCAAATGATATGAAAATGTTCCTACCGGTATCAGATCAAACCGATTGTGTAACTCTTCAAAACTGTTTAATTCGATTTAACTCATACCCACCAAATACTTTCTGCAAGATTTGCTATCAGGGTGCTATGAACATGAAGAAATTAACTCCACCTCCAAAATCTATGCTGTTAACTGAATGCTATATATTTTCTTGGGATACTGACTTCATTTGGTATACTGACTTAGCGATGCTCCGCTAGCGATGCTTACATTTTGGTTTGTACATTTGGTAATTGTTCCCCAGCTTCCGTTAATGATAATGATAAAATGTTTCCCAGTTATTATCCAGGACAAACACCCTGGGACCTCATAGATCGCATAATGAATTATTTAGGAAAAGTAACGCTCAGCCCTCTACGTTACGCTAGCGTTTCAAGTAACGTCTGTCTAGCGCAAACCCAAGCAGCATTTTTGAACGCCTGGTTTAATCGTCGTGGATAAGCAAATTCAGGTAAAAATAAGGCTCAGCCCTCTACGTTACGCTAGCGATACGCGTAACGCCTGTTTACCACAAACCCAAGCAGCATTTTTGAACGCCTGTTTTAACCGCCGTGGATGAGCAAATTAATAGATTATCATCGTTGTTTTACATGATAATTAGAAAAGCAACAATTTTTGAACAAACATAAAAAAGAACAGCAATTGCAAAGATAACACTCATTGATAATTCATGAGTATAAATAAATAATATTATTACTATTAGGCTATCATTTTTAACAGCAATCAGAGTTGTAACAACTTCACGTATTATAATAATAACAATCTTACACATAAAAAATTGTTACTTTTAAAAATGATTATTTATTTATTTTCCCAACTATTGATAAAGCAGGATAATGAAATACATACAAATATTTACTACCTTCATTAACCTCAATTTAAAAAGAGCCCTCGCACCTAAAGTAAAGTTTATTCACAATAGGCGGAAACATAGATTGAATAGGTAATAATTATATGTCATATACATTTTTAATTTATTAATATTTTTAATATTTTATACTTTCTAATCATAGGAAATGTTACTAAAATTGAAAGCTTTTGGGGTGTTTATGAAATTTTCAAAAATACTGCTTGGGAATTTTAAAAGGCATGTAACGCTTCTCATATGTAACGTAGATCACTGAGCCTTACTTTTACCAATTATTTAGATGGCGTTGCTACTGGTTGCAGGGACTTTGATCACCACTAGATGGCGTTATTGAATGTGGAGTTGCATATGCGTTAGGGCATTTCAATACTTTGTATTTTATAGGCATTCCTACATTGCAAATCATTTTATTGTTTCAAACAACGAAACACTTTAAAATGCTTCACAAATTTGGGTAACTGGTGATTAACATGAAGGGTGAAGGGAAACATTAATAAGTATGGTTGTTTATTTGAACCTTCCTAATTTTTGGTCCAACTTTTTAAAGCCATTGTCAACGTTTCCCGACATATTTAAAGCCAAACTTTTGTGAGAACCTAAGGCTACCTAAACGCACAACATTTTTCGACAATCGACCCTTTCAACATTTTCCCGTGGTTAACGATAAATCAGGTAAAAGTGTCCTTTACTGTTTTCAGAAAAAGTCAACACGCAGGTATCACTGGTTGTATTTATATGGTAAAACCAACCCTCTTGAACAAGCTACCTGGAAAATCTTATGCATCGCTTATGATATGCTGCATTTTGTAGAATTCGTAGTGAGAGGTTACAGAATTGAAAATATTAAGGGATGCTTTTTTGTGCCAAAGGACGGCACATTTTTTCATTTACATTTTGTACACAGTTTCAAGCACGGTTCTTGATATATCTGGATTTTTTTCCTTCTGGTTCTCCCATAACAGCATAAATCGAATAAAATGTCTTTGGCAAAGTAATTTGTCGCCCTGAAAAGGACGGTTTTGGGTTTGAGATGAAGGAAGCTTTGTCACACCGTTTAAGCCTTCTTTTCGGTCTTCTTGGGCAGCAGCACGGCCTGAATGTTGGGCAGCACACCACCCTGAGCGATGGTTACTCCGGACAGCAGCTTGTTCAACTCCTCGTCGTTGCGGATGGCCAGCTGCAGATGACGCGGGATGATGCGCGTCTTCTTGTTGTCACGGGCAGCGTTTCCGGCCAACTCAAGCACTTCAGCGGCCAAGTATTCCATGACGGCTGCCAGATACACGGGTGCTCCGGCACCGACGCGCTCGGCATAGTTACCCTTGCGCAGGAGACGATGAATACGGCCAACGGGGAACTGAAGACCGGCACGGTTGGAACGGGACTTTGCCTTTCCCTTTACCTTTCCTCCCTTTCCACGGCCAGACATGGTTAGATTTGATTGGGGTACGTTTGTAAGGGATCACGAACAACACGATGTTCTCCTTGAGAAGGGTCTTTTTATAATAGAACAATTTTGACCCGACCGATGCTTATATAGCAGCTTATTCGTGCTGCCCGATACTCGTTTGGAATTTTTCGAGCTGCACGATACGTATTCTCTCTCACAGCCCGTTATAAGCGATCGGAGAGCTCGGAATTTTTCTAGAACGCAATCACCCGTTGAATCATACACATCGTGTCCCAGTGTTGAGTGAATTTTTCCGTCGAAATGGCACCCAAAACCAGTGGAAAAGCTGCGAAGAAGTCTGGCAAGGCCCAGAAAAATATTTCCAAGTCCGACAAGAAAAAGAAGCGCAAGACCCGCAAGGAAAGCTACGCTATTTACATCTACAAAGTGTTGAAGCAAGTCCACCCGGATACTGGCATCTCTTCGAAGGCCATGAGCATCATGAACAGTTTCGTCAACGATATCTTCGAACGCATTGCTGCTGAGGCATCCCGCTTGGCGCACTACAACAAGCGTTCGACGATCACGTCCCGCGAAATCCAAACCGCTGTTCGTCTGCTGCTGCCTGGTGAGCTTGCCAAGCACGCCGTCTCCGAAGGAACGAAGGCTGTCACAAAGTACACCAGCTCGAAGTAAGCCACTGAAATGATTGGCTTCTTTTCATGAACCTCTCTTAAATCGGTCCTTTTCAGGACCACAAACCGCATTCAAACAAAGAATTATCCTTCGTTTCATCTGCACCAGCGAATTAGCGCTTTAATTTCAGGGTGTCCGTCTTCGTCAACGTTATTGTTCAGTTTGTTGCGTTTGCCTGTACTAAATGGCATTAGTGCAGGTAAACGCAGCCATATCCTAAGTTTGTTTGCGAACTTTGTATTGGAAACAATGATGCTGTGATTGACATTAAAGTTCTGCGTTGTTCATTGTATATATTAATGTTAAATAGAACCTTAGCACGTTTAAAAAAACATTAAAAAAAAGTCTGCACTGGTTGGAAGCGTTTTGCGAGGTGAAATTGTAAATGGAGTTTCGTGTATCATGAATTATGAATAGAAGTCGTTTCGCTCGTTGTATGACAATCATTTTTTAATTAAATTTTCCTCGCGCATACGAGGATAATTTATCGACAAAGCAACCAATAGCAGCTTATGTGTCGTGAGTCAAATGTTGTAATAGATTTGTTCGATTTTAATCTTGCTTATAAGGATTGAAGGGTCGTCTTCTTGAGCATTATAATTTACGTTTGTATAAGCATCAGTTAAGCTGTTTGAGTTGAACATTTGTTGTAAAATATATAGTCATACTATTCGTTCGTAGTTTGTTGTAAGCAGCGCTGTTGGTATAATAGTCATAGGTAATATAGATGGTAATAAAGTATTGATCAATATAGTCAAAATCCTCAGATGCCCTATTAAAAAGCGAAACTTTGACAAGAAAAAGTTAAAATACCTCCCATAACATTGATTATTTAAAACAAATTTTCCCCCTTTTCACACTTTCCTCGTTATAACAAAACGACATACGTGAAGGTATGTACAATTTCATAATAGCAATCGAAAGAAAATTCTTGGAATGTTCAACAGTATTGGTGGTCCTGAAAAGGACCGTTTTGAGAAGGAAATGCCCCGTTTAGACAGGGACCGCATGGACGATTTAGGCACGCTCTCCGCGGATGCGACGGGCCAGCTGGATGTCCTTGGGCATGATGGTGACGCGCTTGGCGTGGATGGCGCACAGATTCGTGTCTTCGAACAGACCAACCAGATACGCCTCGCTGGCTTCCTGCAGCGCCATGACGGCTGAGCTCTGGAAGCGGAGATCAGTCTTGAAGTCCTGGGCGATCTCACGCACCAAGCGCTGGAAGGGCAGCTTGCGGATGAGCAGCTCGGTCGACTTCTGGTAGCGACGGATTTCTCGGAGGGCCACCGTTCCCGGACGGTAACGATGCGGCTTCTTCACTCCTCCGGTGGCCGGGGCACTTTTACGAGCAGCCTTGGTGGCCAGCTGCTTGCGAGGAGCCTTACCTCCAGTCGATTTACGAGCGGTTTGCTTGGTACGAGCCATTTCACTTCGGGAGCGTAGGTTTCGTTGAGCACAGAGCGAACTTGTTTATTTGACAAAAGATGAACGTTAAATGAGGAAACTGCTCGAACAAGAGCTCTTTTATGCGCTTGCCAACCCTTGTTTTCTCTCATCTTAAGAGCAAGAGGGAATGCGTGGATGAAAAAGTATAAATAGGGACGTTGAGCTCGAAAACGCTCATTCGTGATCGTCAATTTGAAGTGTGAACATCGTGAACGTACAATCCTGTGCTCATCATGACTGGAAGAGGAAAGGGAGGAAAAGGTCTGGGTAAAGGAGGAGCCAAGCGTCACCGAAAAGTGCTGCGGGATAACATCCAGGGCATTACCAAGCCCGCCATCCGCCGTTTGGCTCGGCGCGGAGGAGTGAAACGTATCTCCGGCCTCATCTACGAGGAAACCCGTGGCGTCCTGAAAGTATTTCTGGAGAATGTGATTCGTGATGCGGTCACTTACACTGAACACGCCAAGCGTAAGACCGTCACCGCTATGGATGTGGTGTATGCTCTGAAGCGTCAGGGCCGCACTCTGTACGGTTTTGGAGGTTAAATTCAACGTGCTCTAACAAACCTCCAAATGGAGTCTCAAAACGGTCCTTTTCAGGACCACAATACATTACTCAAGAGCTGTATCTTTCGCAACATTAAAATGTTTTATTTGAGAGAAAAAATGTCTATGATGGCTTCGAATGGTGTGCGTATAACATTTTACTCGCATAACAAGCACTCACACTGCTGTATATTCAGTGCATTTACATGAGATGGCGTTTTGTGAATGTGATTTTTTAACTTATACGTATCCGTTTGAAGCGTTCGCAAAAGCAACGATTGAAGCGTTTGTTAAAATGAATCATTTTTCTCTTGCGTTTTTTTATCTAAATTTTCTAATAAAAATATTTTTTTTAGAGCAAACCTCTCATCCTCTTGAAGCAATAATCGCCGCTACACATGCGCTTCGTTTATTGACACTTGTGATAATTATTCAAAAGAAGAATTGGGCGAAAAAAGCTACACCGTTTTCATGAGGTTTGTGAGTTTATTATAATAGCTATGTATAAAATGCTGCCTTTGACTCCGTAAATCACTCAACGCTAATTTCAAAACTATTAAGCTACGGAATAAATAGAACGCTTGTTCATTGGCTCTCCTGTAATTTAAGTGTAAGACAAATTACAGTGAATATTTCATCCGGGGTTCCACAAGCCAGTATTCTAGGCCCTATTCTTTTTATCATTTTCATAAATGATGTTATTTACGTTACACAAGATTGCGAAAAATTGTTTTATGCAAATGATATGAAAATGTTCCTACCGGTATCAGATCAAACCGATTGTGTAACTCTTCAAAACTGTTTAATTCGATTTAACTCATACCCACCAAATACTTTCTGCAAGATTTGCTATCAGGGTGCTATGAACATGAAGAAATTAACTCCACCTCCAAAATCTATGCTGTTAACTGAATGCTATATATTTTCTTGGGATACTGACTTCATTTGGTATACTGACTTAGCGATGCTCCGCTAGCGATGCTTACATTTTGGTTTGTACATTTGGTAATTGTTCCCCAGCTTCCGTTAATGATAATGATAAAATGTTTCCCAGTTATTATCCAGGACAAACACCCTGGGACCTCATAGATCGCATAATGAATTATTTAGGAAAAGTAACGCTCAGCCCTCTACGTTACGCTAGCGTTTCAAGTAACGTCTGTCTAGCGCAAACCCAAGCAGCATTTTTGAACGCCTGGATAAGCAAATCGTCGTGGATAAGCAAATTGAGGTAAAAATAAGGCTCAGCCCTCTACGTTACGCTAGCGATACGCGTAACGCCTGTTTACCACAAACCCAAGCAGCATTTTTGAACGCCTGTTTTAACCGCCGTGGATGAGCAAATTAATAAATTATCATCGTTGTTTTACATGATAATTAGAAAAGCAACAATTTTTGAACAAACATAAAAAAGAACAGCAATTGCAAAGATAACACTCATTGATAATTCATGAGTATAAATAAATAATATTATTACTATTAGGCTATCATTTTTAACAGCAATCAGAGTTGTAACAACTTCACGTATTATAATAATAACAATCTTACACATAAAAAATTGTTACTTTTAAAAATGATTATTTATTTATTTTCCCAACTATTGATAAAGCAGGATAATGAAATACATACAAATATTTACTACCTTCATTAACCTCAATTTAAAAAGAGCCCTCGCACCTAAAGTAAAGTTTATTCACAATAGGCGGAAACATAGATTGAATAGGTAATAATTATATGTCATATACATTTTTAATTTATTAATATTTTTAATATTTTATACTTTCTAATCATAGGAAATGTTACTAAAATTGAAAGCTTTTGGGGTGTTTATGAAATTTTCAAAAATACTGCTTGGGAATTTTAAAAGGCATGTAACGCTTCTCATATGTAACGTAGATCACTGAGCCTTACTTTTACCAATTATTTAGATGGCGTTGCTACTGGTTGCAGGGACTTTGATCACCACTAGATGGCGTTATTGAATGTGGAGTTGCATATGCGTTAGGGCATTTCAATACTTTGTATTTTATAGGCATTCCTACATTGCAAATCATTTTATTGTTTCAAACAACGAAACACTTTAAAATGCTTCACAAATTTGGGTAACTGGTGATTAACATGAAGGGTGAAGGGAAACATTAATAAGTATGGTTGTTTATTTGAACCTTCCTAATTTTTGGTCCAACTTTTTTAAAGCCATTGTCAACGTTTCCCGATATATTTAAAGCCAAACTTTTGTGAGAACCTAAGGCTACCTAAACGCACAACATTTTTCGACAATCGACCCTTTCAACATTTTCCCGTGGTTAACGATAATTCAGGTAAAAGTGTCCTTTACTGTTTTCAGAAAAAAGTCAACACGCAGGTATCACTGGTTGTATTTATATGGTAAAACCAACCCTCTTGAACAAGCTACCTGGAAAATCTTATGCATCGCTTATGATATGCTGCATTTTGTAGAATTCGTAGCGAGAGGTTACAGAATTGAAAATATTAAGGGATGCTTTTTGTGCCAAAGGACGGCACATTTTTTCATTTACATTTTGTACACAGTTTCAAGCACGGTTCTTGATATATCTGGATTTTTTTTCCTTCTGGTTCTCCCATAACAGCATAAATCGAATAAAATGTCTTTGGCAAAGTAATTTGTCGCCCTGAAAAGGACGGTTTTGGGTTTGAGATGAAGGAAGCTTTGTCACACCGTTTAAGCCTTCTTTTCGGTCTTCTTGGGCAGCAGCACGGCCTGAATGTTGGGCAGCACACCACCCTGAGCGATGGTTACTCCGGACAGCAGCTTGTTCAACTCCTCGTCGTTGCGGATGGCCAGCTGCAGATGACGCGGGATGATGCGCGTCTTCTTGTTGTCACGGGCAGCGTTTCCGGCCAACTCAAGCACTTCAGCGGCCAAGTATTCCATGACGGCTGCCAGATACACGGGTGCTCCGGCACCGACGCGCTCGGCATAGTTACCCTTGCGCAGGAGACGATGAATACGGCCAACGGGGAACTGAAGACCGGCACGGTTGGAACGGGACTTTGCCTTTCCCTTTACCTTTCCTCCCTTTCCACGGCCAGACATGGTTAGATTTGATTGGGGTACGTTTGTAAGGGATCACGAACAACACGATGTTCTCCTTGAGAAGGGTCTTTTATAATAGAACAATTTTGACCCGACCGATGCTTATATAGCAGCTTATTCGTGCTGCCCGATACTCGTTTGGAATTTTTCGAGCTGCACGATACGTATTCTCTCTCACAGCCCGTTATAAGCGATCGGAGAGCTCGGAATTTTTCTAGAACGCAATCACCCGTTGAATCATACACATCGTGTCCCAGTGTTGAGTGAATTTTTCCGTCGAAATGGCACCCAAAACCAGTGGAAAAGCTGCGAAGAAGTCTGGCAAGGCCCAGAAAAATATTTCCAAGTCCGACAAGAAAAAGAAGCGCAAGACCCGCAAGGAAAGCTACGCTATTTACATCTACAAAGTGTTGAAGCAAGTCCACCCGGATACTGGCATCTCTTCGAAGGCCATGAGCATCATGAACAGTTTCGTCAACGATATCTTCGAACGCATTGCTGCTGAGGCATCCCGCTTGGCGCACTACAACAAGCGTTCGACGATCACGTCCCGCGAAATCCAAACCGCTGTTCGTCTGCTGCTGCCTGGTGAGCTTGCCAAGCACGCCGTCTCCGAAGGAACGAAGGCTGTCACAAAGTACACCAGCTCGAAGTAAGCCACTGAAATGATTGGCTTCTTTTCATGAACCTCTCTTAAATCGGTCCTTTTCAGGACCACAAACCGCATTCAAACAAAGAATTATCCTTCGTTTCATCTGCACCAGCGAATTAGCGCTTTAATTTCAGGGTGTCCGTCTTCGTCAACGTTATTGTTCAGTTTGTTGCGTTTGCCTGTACTAAATGGCATTAGTGCAGGTAAACGCAGCCATATCCTAAGTTTGTTTGCGAACTTTGTATTGGAAACAATGATGCTGTGATTGACATTAAAGTTCTGCGTTGTTCATTGTAAATATTAATGTTAAATAGAACCTTAGCACGTTTAAAAAAAAACATTAAAAAAAAAGTCTGCACTGGTTGGAAGCGTTTTGCGAGGTGAAATTGAAAATGGAGTTTCGTGTATCATGAATTATGAATAGAAGTCGTTTCGCTCGTTGTATGACAATCATTTTTTTAATTAAATTTTCCTCGCGCATACGAGGATAATTTATCGACAAAGCAACCAATAGCAGCTTATGTGTCGTGAGTCAAATGTTGTAATAGATTTGTTCGATTTTAATCTTGCTTATAAGGATTGAAGGGTCGTCTTCTTAAGCGTTTGAATTAAAGTGTGTATAAGCATCAGTTAAGTTGTTTGTGTCGAACATTTGTTGTAAAATATATAGTCATACTATTCGTTCGTAGTTTGTTGTAAGCAGCGATGTTGGTATAATAGTCATAGGTATAGATGGTAATAAAGTATTGATCAATATAGTCATAATCCTCAGATGCCCTATTAAAAAGCGAAACTTTGACAAGAAAAAGTTAAAATACCTCCCATAACATTGATTATTTAAAACAAATTTTCCCCTTTTCACACTTTCCTCGTTATAACAAAACGACATACGTGAAGGTATGTACAATTTCATAATAGCAATCGAAAGAAAATTCTTGGAATGGTCAACAGCATTGGTGGTCCTGAAAAGGACCGTTTTGAGAAGGAAATGCCCCGTTTAGACAGGGACCGCTTCCGGATGCATGGACGATTTAGGCACGCTCTCCGCGGATGCGACGGGCCAGCTGGATGTCCTTGGGCATGATGGTGACGCGCTTGGCGTGGATGGCGCACAGATTCGTGTCTTCGAACAGACCAACCAGATACGCCTCGCTGGCTTCCTGCAGCGCCATGACGGCTGAGCTCTGGAAGCGGAGATCAGTCTTGAAGTCCTGGGCGATCTCACGCACCAAGCGCTGGAAGGGCAGCTTGCGGATGAGCAGCTCGGTCGACTTCTGGTAGCGACGGATTTCTCGGAGGGCCACCGTTCCCGGACGGTAACGATGCGGCTTCTTCACTCCTCCGGTGGCCGGGGCACTTTTACGAGCAGCCTTGGTGGCCAGCTGCTTGCGAGGAGCCTTACCTCCAGTCGATTTACGAGCGGTTTGCTTGGTACGAGCCATTTCACTTCGGGAGCGTAGGTTTCGTTGAGCACGGAGCGAACTTGTTTATTTGACAAAAGATGAACGTTAAATGAGGAAACTGCTCGAACAAGAGCTCTTTTTATGCGCTTGCCAACCCTTGTTTTCTCTCATCTCAAGAGCAAGAGGGAATTCGTGGATGAAAAAGTATAAATAGGGACGTTGAGCTCGAAAACGCTCATTCGTGATCGTCAATTTAAAGTTGGAACATCGTGAACGTACAATCCTGTGCTCATCATGACTGGAAGAGGAAAGGGAGGAAAAGGTCTGGGTAAAGGAGGAGCCAAGCGTCACCGAAAAGTGCTGCGGGATAACATCCAGGGCATTACCAAGCCCGCCATCCGCCGTTTGGCTCGGCGCGGAGGAGTGAAACGTATCTCCGGCCTCATCTACGAGGAAACCCGTGGCGTCCTGAAAGTATTTCTGGAGAATGTGATTCGTGATGCGGTCACTTACACTGAACACGCCAAGCGTAAGACCGTCACCGCTATGGATGTGGTGTATGCTCTGAAGCGTCAGGGCCGCACTCTGTACGGTTTTGGAGGTTAAATTCAACGTGCTCTAACAAACCTCCAAATGGAGTCTCAAAACGGTCCTTTTCAGGACCACAATACATTACTCAAGAGCTGTGTCTTTCGCAACATTAAAATGTTTTATTTGAGAGAAAAAATGTCTATGATGGCTTCGAATGGTGTGCGTACAACATTTTACTCGCATAACAAGCACTCACACTGCTGTATATTCAGTGCATTTACATGAGATGGCGTTTTGTGAATGTGATTTTTTAACTTATACGTATCCGTTTGAAGCGTTCGCAAAAGCAACGATTGAAGCGTTTGTTAAAATGAATCATTTTTCTCTTGCGTTTTTTTATCTAAATTTTCTAATAAAAATATTTTTTTTAGAGCAAACCTCTCATCCTCTTGAAGCAATAATCGCCGCGTGGATCATACCGTTTTTTCGCATCAGCTCTAATCTGACTTATACATGCGCATCGTTCATGTATACTTGGGATAACTCATCAAAAGAAGGTAATCGGGTGAAAAAACTACACCGTTTACATAAAGTTTATGAATTTGTTATAACAGCCAACAGCGTCAATGTTGCCTTTGAATCCGTAAATCACTCAATGCTTATTTCAAAACTATCAAGCTATGGAGTAAATGGGGCGCTAGTTCATTGGCTCTCCTGTTATTGAAGTGATAGGCATATTACAGTGAATATTTCCTTCTCTCTATCTGCACCATTCACCAACACGTCCGGGGATCCACGTTTCTCGGCCCTATGCTATTTAAAAATTTATAAATGACGTTATTTACGTTATACCAGATTGCGAAAAATTGTTTTATGCAGATGATATGAAAATGTTCCTACCGGTATCAGATCAAACCGATTGCTTAACTCTTCAAAACTGTTTAATTCGATTTAACTCATACCCACCAAATACTTTCTGCAAGATTTGCTATCAGGGTGCTATGAACATGAAGAAATTAACTCCACCTCCAAAATCTATGCTGTTAACTGAATGCTATATATTTTCTTGGGATACTGACTTCATTTGGTATACTGACTTAGCGATGCTCCGCTAGCGATGCTTACATTTTGGTTTGTACATTTGGTAATTGTTCCCCAGCTTCCGTTATCATTAAAATGTTTCCCAGTTATTATCCAGGACAAACACCCTGGGACCTCATAGATCGCATAATGAATTATTTGGGAAAAGTAACGCTCAGCCCTTTACGTTACGCTAGCGTTACAAGAAACGTCTGTCTAGCGCAAACCCAAGCAGCATTTTTGAACGCCTGGATAAGCAAATCGTCGTGGATAAGCAAATTGAGGTAAAAATAAGGCTCAGCCCTCTACGTTACGCTAGCGATACGCGTAACGCCTGTTTACCACAAACCCAAGCAGCATTTTTGAACGCCTGTTTTAACCGCCGTGGATGAGCAAATTAATAAATTATCATCGTTGTTTTACATGATAATTAGAAAAGCAACAATTTTTGAACAAACATAAAAAGAACAGCAATTGCAAAGATAACACTCATTGATAATTCATGAGTATAAATAAATAATATTATTACTATTAGGCTATCATTTTTAACAGCAATCAGAGTTGTAACAACTTCACGTATTATAATAATAACAATCTTACACATAAAAAATTGTTACTTTTAAAAATGATTATTTATTTATTTTCCCATTGATAAAGCAGGATAATGAAATACATACAAATATTTACTACCTTCATTAACCTCAATTTAAAAAAGAGCTCTTGCACCTAAGGTAATAATTATATTTCATATAGTTTATTAATTTATTATTATTTTTAATATTTTATACTTTCTAATCATAGGAAATGTTACTAAAATTGAAAGCTTTTGTGTGTGGGTGTTTATGAACTTTTCAAAAATACTGTTTGGGAATTTTAAAAGGCATGTAACGCTTCTCATATGTAACGTAGATCACTGAGCCTTACTTTTACCAATTATTTAGATGGCGTTACTACTGGTTGCAGGGACTTTGATCACCACTAGATGGCGTTATTGAATGTGGAGTTGCATATGCGTTAGGGCATTTCAATACTTTGTATTTTATAGGCATTCCTACATTGCAAATCATTTTATTGTTTCAAACAACGAAACACTTTAAAATGCTTCACAAATTTGGGTAACTGGTGATTAACATGAAGGGTGAAGGGAAACATTAATAAGTATGGTTGTTTATTTGAACCTTCCTAATTTTTGGTCCAACTTTTTAAAGCCATTGTCAACGTTTCCCGATATATTTAAAGCCAAACTTTTGTGAGAACCTAAGGCTACCTAAACGCACAACATTTTTCGGCAATCGACCCTTTCAACATTTTCCCGTGGTTAACGATAAATCAGGTAAAAGTGTCCTTTACTGTTTTCAGAAAAAGTCAACGCGCAGGTATCACTGGTTGTATTTATATGGTAAAACCAACCCTCTTGAACAAGCTACCTGGAAAATCTTATGCATCGCTTATGATATGCTGCATTTTGTAGAATTCGTAGTGAGAGGTTACAGAATTGAAAATATTAAGGGATGCTTTTTTGTGCCCAAGGACGGCACATTTTTTCATTTACATTTTGTACACAGTTTCAAGCACGGTTCTTGATATATCTGGATTTTTTTTTCCTTCTGGTTCTCCCATAACAGCATAAATCGAATAAAATGTCTTTGGCAAAGTAATTTGTCGCCCTGAAAAGGACGGTTTTGGGTTTGAGATGAAGGAAGCTTTGTCACACCGTTTAAGCCTTCTTTTCGGTCTTCTTGGGCAGCAGCACGGCCTGAATGTTGGGCAGCACACCACCCTGAGCGATGGTTACTCCGGACAGCAGCTTGTTCAACTCCTCGTCGTTGCGGATGGCCAGCTGCAGATGTCGCGGGATGATGCGCGTCTTCTTGTTGTCACGGGCAGCGTTTCCGGCCAACTCAAGCACTTCAGCGGCCAAGTATTCCATGACGGCTGCCAGATACACGGGTGCTCCGGCACCGACGCGCTCGGCATAGTTACCCTTGCGCAGGAGACGATGAATACGGCCAACGGGGAACTGAAGACCGGCACGGTTGGAACGGGACTTTGCCTTTCCCTTTACCTTTCCTCCCTTTCCACGGCCAGACATGGTTAGATTTGATTGGGGTACGTTTGTAAGGGATCACGAACAACACGATGTTCTCCTTGAGAAGGGTCTTTTATAATAGAACAATTTTGACCCGACCGATGCTTATATAGCAGCTTATTCGTGCTGCCCGATACTCGTTTGGAATTTTTCGAGCTGCACGATACGTATTCTCTCTCACAGCCCGTTATAAGCGATCGGAGAGCTCGGAATTTTTCTAGAACGCAATCACCCGTTGAATCATACACATCGTGTCCCAGTGTTGAGTGAATTTTTCCGTCGAAATGGCACCCAAAACCAGTGGAAAAGCTGCGAAGAAGTCTGGCAAGGCCCAGAAAAATATTTCCAAGTCCGACAAGAAAAAGAAGCGCAAGACCCGCAAGGAAAGCTACGCTATTTACATCTACAAAGTGTTGAAGCAAGTCCACCCGGATACTGGCATCTCTTCGAAGGCCATGAGCATCATGAACAGTTTCGTCAACGATATCTTCGAACGCATTGCTGCTGAGGCATCCCGCTTGGCGCACTACAACAAGCGTTCGACGATCACGTCCCGCGAAATCCAAACCGCTGTTCGTCTGCTGCTGCCTGGTGAGCTTGCCAAGCACGCCGTCTCCGAAGGAACGAAGGCTGTCACAAAGTACACCAGCTCGAAGTAAGCCACTGAAATGATTGGCTTCTTTTCATGAACCTCTCTTAAATCGGTCCTTTTCAGGACCACAAACCGCATTCAAACAAAGAATTATCCTTCGTTTCATCTGCACCAGCGAATTAGCGCTTTAATTTCAGGGTGTCCGTCTTCGTCAACGTTATTGTTCAGTTTGTTGCGTTTGCCTGTACTAAATGGCATTAGTGCAGGTAAACGCAGCCATATCCTAAGTTTGTTTGCGAACTTTGTATTGGAAACAATGATGCTGTGATTGACATTAAAGTTCTGCGTTGTTCATTGTATATATTAATGTTAAATAGAACCTTAGCACGTTTAAAAAAACATTAAAAAAAAGTCTGCACTGGTTGGAAGCGTTTTGCGAGGTGAAATTGTAAATGGAGTTTCGTGTATCATGAATTATGAATAGAAGTCGTTTCGCTCGTTGTATGACAATCATTTTTTAATTAAATTTTCCTCGCGCATACGAGGATAATTTATCGACAAAGCAACCAATAGCAGCTTATGTGTCGTGAGTCAAATGTTGTAATAGATTTGTTCGATTTTAATCTTGCTTATAAGGATTGAAGGGTCGTCTTCTTAAGCGTTTGAATTAAAGTGTGTATAAGCATCAGTTAAGTTGTTTGTGTCGAACATTTGTTGTAAAATATATAGTCATACTATTCGTTCGTAGTTTGTTGTAAGCAGCGATGTTGGTATAATAGTCATAGGTTATATAGATGGTGATAAAGTATTGATCAATATAGTCATAATCCTCAGATGCCCTATTAAAAAGCGAAACTTTGACAAGAAAAAGTTAAAATACCTCCCATAACATTGATTATTTAAAACAAATTTTCCCCCTTTTCACACTTTCCTCGTTATAACAAAACGACATACGTGAAGGTATGTACAATTTCATAATAGCAATCGAAAGAAAATTCTTGGAATGTTCAACAGTATTGGTGGTCCTGAAAAGGACCGTTTTGAGAAGGAAATGCCCCGTTTAGACAGGGACCGCATGGACGATTTAGGCACGCTCTCCGCGGATGCGACGGGCCAGCTGGATGTCCTTGGGCATGATGGTGACGCGCTTGGCGTGGATGGCGCACAGATTCGTGTCTTCGAACAGACCAACCAGATACGCCTCGCTGGCTTCCTGCAGCGCCATGACGGCTGAGCTCTGGAAGCGGAGATCAGTCTTGAAGTCCTGGGCGATCTCACGCACCAAGCGCTGGAAGGGCAGCTTGCGGATGAGCAGCTCGGTCGACTTCTGGTAGCGACGGATTTCTCGGAGGGCCACCGTTCCCGGACGGTAACGATGCGGCTTCTTCACTCCTCCGGTGGCCGGGGCACTTTTACGAGCAGCCTTGGTGGCCAGCTGCTTGCGAGGAGCCTTACCTCCAGTCGATTTACGAGCGGTTTGCTTGGTACGAGCCATTTCACTTCGGGAGCGTAGGTTTCGTTGAGCACGGAGCGAACTTGTTTATTTGACAAAAGTTGAACGTTAAATGAGGAAACTGCTCGAACAAGAGCTCTTTTTATGCGCTTGCCAACCCTTGTTTTCTCTCATCTTAAGAGCAAGAGGGAATGCGTGGATGAAAAAGTATAAATAGGGACGTTGAGCTCGAAAACGCTCATTCGTGATCGTCAATTTGAAGTGTGAACATCGTGAACGTACAATCCTGTGCTCATCATGACTGGAAGAGGAAAGGGAGGAAAAGGTCTGGGTAAAGGAGGAGCCAAGCGTCACCGAAAAGTGCTGCGGGATAACATCCAGGGCATTACCAAGCCCGCCATCCGCCGTTTGGCTCGGCGCGGAGGAGTGAAACGTATCTCCGGCCTCATCTACGAGGAAACCCGTGGCGTCCTGAAAGTATTTCTGGAGAATGTGATTCGTGATGCGGTCACTTACACTGAACACGCCAAGCGTAAGACCGTCACCGCTATGGATGTGGTGTATGCTCTGAAGCGTCAGGGCCGCACTCTGTACGGTTTTGGAGGTTAAATTCAACGTGCTCTAACAAACCTCCAAATGGAGTCTCAAAACGGTCCTTTTCAGGACCACAATACATTACTCAAGAGCTGTATCTTTCGCAACATTAAAATGTTTTATTTGAGAGAAAAAATGTCTATGATGGCTTCGAATGGTGTGCGTATAACATTTTACTCGCATAACAAGCACTCACACTGCTGTATATTCAGTGCATTTACATGAGATGGCGTTTTGTGAATGTGATTTTTTAACTTATACGTATCCGTTTGAAGCGTTCGCAAAAGCAACGATTGAAGCGTTTGTTAAAATGAATCATTTTTCTCTTGCGTTTTTTATCTAAATTTTCTAATAAAAATATTTTTTTTAGAGCAAACCTCTCATCCTCTTGAAGCAATAATCGCCGCTACACATGCGCTTCGTTTATTGACACTTGTGATAATTATTCAAAAGAAGAATTGGGCGAAAAAAGCTACACCGTTTTCATGAGGTTTGTGAGTTTATTATAATAGCTATGTATAAAATGCTGCCTTTGACTCCGTAAATCACTCAACGCTAATTTCAAAACTATTAAGCTACGGAATAAATAGAACGCTTGTTCATTGGCTCTCCTGTAATTTAAGTGTAAGACAAATTACAGTGAATATTTCATCCGGGGTTCCACAAGCCAGTATTCTAGGCCCTATTCTTTTTATCATTTTCATAAATGATGTTATTTACGTTACACAAGATTGCGAAAAATTGTTTTATGCAAATGATATGAAAATGTTCCTACCGGTATCAGATCAAACCGATTGTGTAACTCTTCAAAACTGTTTAATTCGATTTAACTCATACCCACCAAATACTTTCTGCAAGATTTGCTATCAGGGTGCTATGAACATGAAGAAATTAACTCCACCTCCAAAATCTATGCTGTTAACTGAATGCTATATATTTTCTTGGGATACTGACTTCATTTGGTATACTGACTTAGCGATGCTCCGCTAGCGATGCTTACATTTTGGTTTGTACATTTGGTAATTGTTCCCCAGCTTCCGTTAATGATAATGATAAAATGTTTCCCAGTTATTATCCAGGACAAACACCCTGGGACCTCATAGATCGCATAATGAATTATTTAGGAAAAGTAACGCTCAGCCCTCTACGTTACGCTAGCGTTTCAAGTAACGTCTGTCTAGCGCAAACCCAAGCAGCATTTTTGAACGCCTGGTTTAATCGTCGTGGATAAGCAAATTGAGGTAAAAATAAGGCTCAGCCCTCTACGTTACGCTAGCGATACGCGTAACGCCTGTTTACCACAAACCCAAGCAGCATTTTTGAACGCCTGTTTTAACCGCCGTGGATGAGCAAATTAATAGATTATCATCGTTGTTTTACATGATAATTAGAAAAGCAACAATTTTTGAACAAACATAAAAAGAACAGCAATTGCAAAGATAACACTCATTGATAATTCATGAGTATAAATAAATAATATTATTACTATTAGGCTATCATTTTTAACAGCAATCAGAGTTGTAACAACTTCACGTATTATAATAATAACAATCTTACACATAAAAAATTGTTACTTTTAAAAATGATTATTTATTTATTTTCCCAACTATTGATAAAGCAGGATAATGAAATACATACAAATATTTACTACCTTCATTAACCTCAATTTAAAAAGAGCCCTCGCACCTAAAGTAAAGTTTATTCACAATAGGCGGAAACATAGATTGAATAGGTAATAATTATATGTCATATACATTTTTAATTTATTAATATTTTTAATATTTTATACTTTCTAATCATAGGAAATGTTACTAAAATTGAAAGCTTTTGGGGTGTTTATGAAATTTTCAAAAATACTGCTTGGGAATTTTAAAAGGCATGTAACGCTTCTCATATGTAACGTAGATCACTGAGCCTTACTTTTACCAATTATTTAGATGGCGTTGCTACTGGTTGCAGGGACTTTGATCACCACTAGATGGCGTTATTGAATGTGGAGTTGCATATGCGTTAGGGCATTTCAATACTTTGTATTTTATAGGCATTCCTACATTGCAAATCATTTTATTGTTTCAAACAACGAAACACTTTAAAATGCTTCACAAATTTGGGTAACTGGTGATTAACATGAAGGGTGAAGGGAAACATTAATAAGTATGGTTGTTTATTTGAACCTTCCTAATTTTTGGTCCAACTTTTTAAAGCCATTGTCAACGTTTCCCGATATATTTAAAGCCAAACTTTTGTGAGAACCTAAGGCTACCTAAACGCACAACATTTTTCGACAATCGACCCTTTCAACATTTTCCCGTGGTTAACGATAAATCAGGTAAAAGTGTCCTTTACTGTTTTCAGAAAAAGTCAACACGCAGGTATCACTGGTTGTATTTATATGGTAAAACCAACCCTCTTGAACAAGCTACCTGGAAAATCTTATGCATCGCTTATGATATGCTGCATTTTGTAGAATTCGTAGTGAGAGGTTACAGAATTGAAAATATTAAGGGATGCTTTTTGTGCCAAAGGACGGCACATTTTTTCATTTACATTTTGTACACAGTTTCAAGCACGGTTCTTGATATATCTGGATTTTTTTCCTTCTGGATCTCCCATAACAGCATAAATCGAATAAAATGTCTTTGGCAAAGTAATTTGTCGCCCTGAAAAGGACGGTTTTGGGTTTGAGATGAAGGAAGCTTTGTCACACCGTTTAAGCCTTCTTTTCGGTCTTCTTGGGCAGCAGCACGGCCTGAATGTTGGGCAGCACACCACCCTGAGCGATGGTTACTCCGGACAGCAGCTTGTTCAACTCCTCGTCGTTGCGGATGGCCAGCTGCAGATGACGCGGGATGATGCGCGTCTTCTTGTTGTCACGGGCAGCGTTTCCGGCCAACTCAAGCACTTCAGCGGCCAAGTATTCCATGACGGCTGCCAGATACACGGGTGCTCCGGCACCGACGCGCTCGGCATAGTTACCCTTGCGCAGGAGACGATGAATACGGCCAACGGGGAACTGAAGACCGGCACGGTTGGAACGGGACTTTGCCTTTCCCTTTACCTTTCCTCCCTTTCCACGGCCAGACATGGTTAGATTTGATTGGGGTACGTTTGTAAGGGATCACGAACAACACGATGTTCTCCTTGAGAAGGGTCTTTTTATAATAGAACAATTTTGACCCGACCGATGCTTATATAGCAGCTTATTCGTGCTGCCCGATACTCGTTTGGAATTTTTCGAGCTGCACGATACGTATTCTCTCTCACAGCCCGTTATAAGCGATCGGAGAGCTCGGAATTTTTCTAGAACGCAATCACCCGTTGAATCATACACATCGTGTCCCAGTGTTGAGTGAATTTTTCCGTCGAAATGGCACCCAAAACCAGTGGAAAAGCTGCGAAGAAGTCTGGCAAGGCCCAGAAAAATATTTCCAAGTCCGACAAGAAAAAGAAGCGCAAGACCCGCAAGGAAAGCTACGCTATTTACATCTACAAAGTGTTGAAGCAAGTCCACCCGGATACTGGCATCTCTTCGAAGGCCATGAGCATCATGAACAGTTTCGTCAACGATATCTTCGAACGCATTGCTGCTGAGGCATCCCGCTTGGCGCACTACAACAAGCGTTCGACGATCACGTCCCGCGAAATCCAAACCGCTGTTCGTCTGCTGCTGCCTGGTGAGCTTGCCAAGCACGCCGTCTCCGAAGGAACGAAGGCTGTCACAAAGTACACCAGCTCGAAGTAAGCCACTGAAATGATTGGCTTCTTTTCATGAACCTCTCTTAAATCGGTCCTTTTCAGGACCACAAACCGCATTCAAACAAAGAATTATCCTTCGTTTCATCTGCACCAGCGAATTAGCGCTTTAATTTCAGGGTGTCCGTCTTCGTCAACGTTATTGTTCAGTTTGTTGCGTTTGCCTGTACTAAATGGCATTAGTGCAGGTAAACGCAGCCATATCCTAAGTTTGTTTGCGAACTTTGTATTGGAAACAATGATGCTGTGATTGACATTAAAGTTCTGCGTTGTTCATTGTATATATTAATGTTAAATAGAACCTTAGCACGTTTAAAAAAACATTAAAAAAAAGTCTGCACTGGTTGGAAGCGTTTTGCGAGGTGAAATTGTAAATGGAGTTTCGTGTATCATGAATTATGAATAGAAGTCGTTTCGCTCGTTGTATGACAATCATTTTTTAATTAAATTTTCCTCGCGCATACGAGGATAATTTATCGACAAAGCAACCAATAGCAGCTTATGTGTCGTGAGTCAAATGTTGTAATAGATTTGTTCGATTTTAATCTTGCTTATAAGGATTGAAGGGTCGTCTTCTTAAGCGTTTGAATTAAAGTGTGTATAAGCATCAGTTAAGTTGTTTGTGTCGAACATTTGTTGTAAAATATATAGTCATACTATTCGTTCGTAGTTTGTTGTAAGCAGCGATGTTGGTATAATAGTCATAGGTTATATAGATGGTGATAAAGTATTGATCAATATAGTCATAATCCTCAGATGCCCTATTAAAAAGCGAAACTTTGACAAGAAAAAGTTAAAATACCTCCCATAACATTGATTATTTAAAACAAATTTTCCCCCTTTTCACACTTTCCTCGTTATAACAAAACGACATACGTGAAGGTATGTACAATTTCATAATAGCAATCGAAAGAAAATTCTTGGAATGGTCAACAGTATTGGTGGTCCTGAAAAGGACCGTTTTGAGAAGGAAATGCCCCGTTTAGACAGGGACCGCATGGACGATTTAGGCACGCTCTCCGCGGATGCGACGGGCCAGCTGGATGTCCTTGGGCATGATGGTGACGCGCTTGGCGTGGATGGCGCACAGATTCGTGTCTTCGAACAGACCAACCAGATACGCCTCGCTGGCTTCCTGCAGCGCCATGACGGCTGAGCTCTGGAAGCGGAGATCAGTCTTGAAGTCCTGGGCGATCTCACGCACCAAGCGCTGGAAGGGCAGCTTGCGGATGAGCAGCTCGGTCGACTTCTGGTAGCGACGGATTTCTCGGAGGGCCACTGTTCCCGGACGGTAACGATGCGGCTTCTTCACTCCTCCGGTGGCCGGGGCACTTTTACGAGCAGCCTTGGTGGCCAGCTGCTTGCGAGGAGCCTTACCTCCAGTCGATTTACGAGCGGTTTGCTTGGTACGAGCCATTTCACTTCGGGAGCGTAGGTTTCGTTGAGCACGGAGCGAACTTGTTTATTTGACAAAAGATGAACGTTAAATGAGGAAACTGCTCTTTTTTTTTTTTTTTTAAAGAAAATTTAGCAACTTCTTTTATTTCATACAAAAGATTGAATACATATGGTGTCGTAGAGAATAGATTCTACATTGTTTTGATTTCCTGCTGCTTGCATGTTTAAAACAATAACTGGATGTTAGAAATCCAATTGAAATGGAGCCTAAACGAATTTGTCTTTCTTCTGAATCCTAACGCATGGATTATATAACTGCAGAGCCCAGCTCTCATTGTTCAGGAAATTATAGTCCCATATCACACGCATACTACCAAATTAAACCTAATTTGAACTTCATTGCGAACCTAGATCTAATCTTAATACTATGGTTTTTAATTCAATTATTTACATATGCACATGGTGTTTACATTAACCTAGGAAAAACGTTTAATTGAATAAGCCATTTATGCTGGCCATGCTGGATGCCAGAGAGGTAGTTCTTAGTCTTGTATAATCTGCCTCTATTTGTTCTTTAATGTAAGGTATTTTGGCCAACTGATGCAGCTGGATGGTGTGGTATTGCATCGGAAGACCATGAATGATTTTCAAAAACTTATTTTGTATTATTTGTACACGCTTCAGCTCAAATGCTGAACATGTTTTCCAAATATGTGAACCATATAATAAGGCTGGTTTTATGATTTGTTGATAAACCAATTTCTTGTTGCCTAATGAAAGTCCCGGACCCTTGAGTAAAGGATAGAGACTCTTCAAGTAACTTAGTGTTTTGTTGCTTATATGGTCAATGTGGGATTTAAATCGAAGCCATCGGTCAATGATCACACCAAGATAACTCACGACCGAGCACCAGGGTATTTCTACATTCGATATTTGTATCGGATCTATTCTGCGCCGCAATACGTCATCTGGCATGTTTCGCCTGTAAGTAAACACTATTGTTTGGGTTTTGCTTGGATTCACCCTGATTTTCCAATCGTTTAGATACCCGATATAGGTATCCAGCGCTCTTTGAAGCCCACCACGGAGAAAACTGTAGTTCTTGCTGCTATATAGAATAGCCGTGTCATCGGCGTACAGGGAAAGGGAGGTATGATTCCTTAGTGTGGGTAAGTCTGAAGTGTACAAATTGTAGAGTAGCGGACCCAATACACTTCCCTGTGGAACGCCGGCACAGTTGGAATATGTGGAAGAGACAATATTTCCAATAACTACTTTGGAAGTTCTCTGAGAAAGGTAGCTGGCAATCAACTTAACTAGATAGGATGGCAATTGTAGTCGAAGCAGTTTAAAAACAAGGCCATCATGCCAAACGTTATCAAACGCTTTTTCTACGTCAAGCAGTGCCATCGCTGTGGACATACCTCTGGTCTTGGCGTTGTTAACAATATTAACTACACGTTGTAGCTGATGAGCCGTGGAATGACCTCTCCTGAATCCAAATTGCACGTCAGCTAAAGCGTTAGATTCCTCACAATACTCTAGCATTCTGCGGTAAATCACTTTCTCGAATATTTTACTCAGCGCACTCAGAAGTGATATCCCTCTGTAGCTTGTAACCAAGCAAGGGTCTTTTCCCGGTTTGGGAATGGCAACAACTTTGGCTATCTTCCAGTCCTTTGGAAAGTAGCAAAGTTCTAAACATTTATTTAAAATGTTGGTGACCAGCAGCAGAGCACTTTCACTTAAATGCTTATGCAAGATGTTGAATTGTTGGTCAAATCCTGGTGCTTTAAAATTTGGGCAGATGGAGATAAGATCTTTGATTTCGTTACATGTTATTCTGGTCTCATCTGGCAAGGTGATGGTTGTTTGTGTTAGATTAAGAATGGATTGTCTAACAATGCCTTCAAAGGAACTTTCCATGTTCTCAGCTAACCTGTGAGCTGACGTGAATTGCTCTGCTAAGCCCTCTACTTTTTCTTCTGGGGTGAAAAGCACTATATCATTGTCTTTAAGAGGAGGAATGGGTTTTGGCCTTGATCTTAATATTTTTGTCACCTTCCAGAAGGGGTGCGACGCTTTAGGCATGACTCGAAGCCTGTCTCTGAATTGTTGGTTTCTGAAAACTTCTAACTTGGTTTGAACTAACTTGGCAAGATTTCGAAATTCTCTGTAAAGACTTCTATCCCTCGATCGTTGATATCGTTTTCTTACCAGATTTTTGTAGGAGATGAGCCGGATGGTGTCAGCATCTAGCTTCAGCAAATGAGACCGAAGCTCAACAACTGGAACTGCACGGTGGACCGCTTCTTCGATGGCAGTGTTAAGCCCTCTCAACGCAGTATCAATATCATCTGAAGAGTTCAGGGGGACATCCGGGGTCAGATTCTCGTTCAGAGTAGCGTCAAACAAACGCCAGTCAGTTTCGCGGAAGTTCTTCCTTCTACGCCACGTCTCTTGTATGTTGTCACTGATGGTCACGACAACCGGCAGGTGATCCGATGTCAGAGCAGTTGTTGCGATGGGCTCGTTGATTTTCTCTTGCATGTTGGTAAGGAAGAAGTCAATTAAGGACGAACTTCTACCATTGAAGAATGTGTGCTGTCTTGGGTGCACTACTGTGAAGGAGCCCGATTGCATCGCTTCGAACAGTATCTGCCCATTCTTGTTGCAACGCTGGTTACCCCAAGATTGATGTTTCGCATTCAGGTCTCCTGCGATCAGGAAATCTCCTCTTGTTCTGACAAGGGTCGTCAGGTCTTGCCTGAGCAAGTTGGCAGTGCCGTTCGAGTATGCTGCTTGTTTGGGACAGTAAACAGCAAAAAACTTAAATGAACCACTTCCAGTTAAGACTTCTATTCCAGCCGCTTCGATGATTCGGGTATTGGGTAGGGAGAGGATTCGGTATTTGAGCTTGTGATGGACAGCTATACCTATTCCTCCATGTGTGTCTCGATCGAGTCTTATGAAACTGTGGTTTGGTAGGTTGAAACTTTGGTGAGATCGTAGATGAGTTTCACTGATGGCGATAATGTCTATTGCTTCCTTTTGAAGGAAGTTGATGAACTCCAGTTTTTGGAAAAATGGAGTGTGCATTCCAAGTGGCAGCTTTAATAGCCATGAGGAATCTCATCCATTATCTGTTGGACCAGCATGGTGACTTGCTGGTCGCGAGGGAGATCTTTCATCTCGCTATGAAAGCGGTTCCACAGTCGAGTGATGGAAGTGAACAGCGCCATGTCTGGAGAAAACTCCTCTAGCGCAAGCTGGCTCTCAAACGCTCAAGTTTATCCTGAGCTGGTTGTTTGGATGAGGATGGTGCTGGCGTTTTCTGCACTTCCATTGCCTTCTTCTGCACTTCCATTGCCTTCTTCGAGGCATTGGCAACAGCTTGTTGCTGATTCTGCTGTGGTTGTTGATGCTGCCGTGATTGCGCCTGACAGTATTCTGTTGGCAGCTGTTGTTGTTGAGGCTGGACCTGTGTTTGCTGACTGGGTTGTGGTTGCAGATTTGATGCAAGTTTTTCTATTATTTTCTGCTGTTGCATGATTTGCTGCTGCATCATGTTCATCTGCTGTTGCATGTGTTCAAGCTGCTGTTGCAACGGATGATAATGGAGTTGTGTAAGCGACTGCCGCTGTTGTTGTGTCTCGTGTTGTTGACCTAGTGATGTCTGTGGTACCTGTGAAGGTTGTTCCTGTTGCAAGCTAGTTGATGGCAACTTTTGTTGTGGTATCACAGGCGTGACGGCTGTCTTGGAGGGAGGTGGAATCCAGCTGAGTCTGGAATTCCAGGCGGATTCAGCGGGTGGTGGTGCTAGATTATAGCGCGTTGCTGCCTTTTGATGGTATTTCCCGTCACGTTTTTCTAGGAAGTCACGACGAGCTGGGCAGTTATGGTTCAAGGGACTGTGGTCGCCCTCACAATTGGCACATCGCCTTTTGTTTTCCAGCTCAACAAAGCACTGTTTAGCATGATGTTCTCCTCCACACTTCATACAGCGTGTTTTCATAGAGCAATGATTTTGCCCATGACCGAAGCGAAAGCAGTTTTTACACTGTGTCACTTCATCACGTACCGGGAAGTATCTTTCCCAGCGAACGTTAACCGATTGGATTCGTTTAACTTTTTGTAGCTGTTCAAGTGTGGTTTGGCCTTTATTGAAAGCGACCACGAAATTTTTGAACGAAGCTTTGGCGGCCACATTGCTTTCCATCAAACGGATTGAACTTGGTCGTGGAAGTTCAGTTGTCGCTAGCCATTTCTCCACTGCTTCTGGGGTGCCGAAACGCAATCCCTTCAATATCACCTGGAAAGGTTTGTCTCCAGGGGAAATCGTGCGAGTAAAACTCGCGTTTTAGTTGGTTCAAACGACCAACCACGGCTTCAAAACCATCGCGCGTATTGCACGAGATTTTCGTGTAGTTTCCCTTCAGGAAGTTGAAACTGGCATCAAGTTTGCCCGTGTTTGCGAGAGCGTTAAACTCTGCAAATTCCTCTTCGAGGAGATCCTTTACGATTAAAGGAGGAATTCTCTCCTTCTTCACCGCATTCGCAGATGCTGTCGCCGGTGTGACGTCATTACTTGCACCAGAACCATCACTTGGTGGAACCACTACCAATTTCGGCGAAGCCTTCTTCTTCGTAACATTTCCTGAATATACGCACACTCCGCAGGGCGTTTGCGATCACGGCCAAAAGCCGGATCTATTGACATCGGTGATTCCTCCAACGCGCCGCACTTACGTACACACACACGCACAAAACGCTTCACTGATCAATTGAGCAAACGATCAATCGCGCGAGATCTACACGACCACTCACAACTGCAGCTAGAGAGCGTCTACTGAGGAAACTGCTCGAACAAGAGCTCTTTTTATGCGCTTGCCAACCCTTGTTTTCTCTCATCTTAAGAGCAAGAGGGAATGCGTGGATGAAAAAGTATAAATAGGGACGTTGAGCTCGAAAACGCTCATTCGTGATCGTCAATTTGAAGTGTGAACATCGTGAACGTACAATCCTGTGCTCATCATGACTGGAAGAGGAAAGGGAGGAAAAGGTCTGGGTAAAGGAGGAGCCAAGCGTCACCGAAAAGTGCTGCGGGATAACATCCAGGGCATTACCAAGCCCGCCATCCGCCGTTTGGCTCGGCGCGGAGGAGTGAAACGTATCTCCGGCCTCATCTACGAGGAAACCCGTGGCGTCCTGAAAGTATTTCTGGAGAATGTGATTCGTGATGCGGTCACTTACACTGAACACGCCAAGCGTAAGACCGTCACCGCTATGGATGTGGTGTATGCTCTGAAGCGTCAGGGCCGCACTCTGTACGGTTTTGGAGGTTAAATTCAACGTGCTCTAACAAACCTCCAAATGGAGTCTCAAAACGGTCCTTTTCAGGACCACAATACATTACTCAAGAGCTGTGTCTTTCGCAACATTAAAATGTTTTATTTGAGAGAAAAAATGTCTATGATGGCTTCGAATGGTGTGCGTATAACATTTTACTCGCATAACAAGCACTCACACTGCTGTATATTCAGTGCATTTACATGAGATGGCGTTTTGTGAATGTGATTTTTTAACTTATACGTATCCGTTTGAAGCGTTCGCAAAAGCAACGATTGAAGCGTTTGTTAAAATGAATCATTTTTCTCTCTTGCGTTTTTTTATCTAAATTTTCTGATAAACATATTTTTTTTAGAGCAAACCTCTCATCCTCTTGAAGCAATAATCGCCGCTACACATGCGCTTCGTTTATTGACACTTGTGATAATTATTCAAAAGAAGAATTGGGCGAAAAAAGCTACACCGTTTTCATGAGGTTTGTGAGTTTATTATAATAGCTATGTATAAAATGCTGCCTTTGACTCCGTAAATCACTCAACGCTAATTTCAAAACTATTAAGCTACGGAATAAATAGAACGCTTGTTCATTGGCTCTCCTGTAATTTAAGTGTAAGACAAATTACAGTGAATATTTCATCCGGGGTTCCACAAGCCAGTATTCTAGGCCCTATTCTTTTTATCATTTTCATAAATGATGTTATTTACGTTATACAAGATTGCGAAAAATTGTTTTATGCAAATGATATGAAAATGTTCCTACCGGTATCAGATCAAACCGATTGTGTAACTCTTCAAAACTGTTTAATTCGATTTAACTCATACCCACCAAATACTTTCTGCAAGATTTGCTATCAGGGTGCTATGAACATGAAGAAATTAACTCCACCTCCAAAATCTATGCTGTTAACTGAATGCTATATATTTTCTTGGGATACTGACTTCATTTGGTATACTGACTTAGCGATGCTCCGCTAGCGATGCTTACATTTTGGTTTGTACATTTGGTAATTGTTCCCCAGCTTCCGTTAATGATAATGATAAAATGTTTCCCAGTTATTATCCAGGACAAACACCCTGGGACCTCATAGATCGCATAATGAATTATTTAGGAAAAGTAACGCTCAGCCCTCTACGTTACGCTAGCGTTTCAAGTAACGTCTGTCTAGCGCAAACCCAAGCAGCATTTTTGAACGCCTGGTTTAATCGTCGTGGATAAGCAAATTGAGGTAAAAATAAGGCTCAGCCCTCTACGTTACGCTAGCGATACGCGTAACGCCTGTTTACCACAAACCCAAGCAGCATTTTTGAACGCCTGTTTTAACCGCCGTGGATGAGCAAATTAATAGATTATCATCGTTGTTTTACATGATAATTAGAAAAGCAACAATTTTTGAACAAACATAAAAAGAACAGCAATTGCAAAGATAACACTCATTGATAATTCATGAGTATAAATAAATAATATTATTACTATTAGGCTATCATTTTTAACAGCAATCAGAGTTGTAACAACTTCACGTATTATAATAATAACAATCTTACACATAAAAAATTGTTACTTTTAAAAATGATTATTTATTTATTTTCCCAACTATTGATAAAGCAGGATAATGAAATACATACAAATATTTACTACCTTCATTAACCTCAATTTAAAAAGAGCCCTCGCACCTAAAGTAAAGTTTATTCACAATAGGCGGAAACATAGATTGAATAGGTAATAATTATATGTCATATACATTTTTAATTTATTAATATTTTTAATATTTTATACTTTCTAATCATAGGAAATGTTACTAAAATTGAAAGCTTTTGGGGTGTTTATGAAATTTTCAAAAATACTGCTTGGGAATTTTAAAAGGCATGTAACGCTTCTCATATGTAACGTAGATCACTGAGCCTTACTTTTACCAATTATTTAGATGGCGTTGCTACTGGTTGCAGGGACTTTGATCACCACTAGATGGCGTTATTGAATGTGGAGTTGCATATGCGTTAGGGCATTTCAATACTTTGTATTTTATAGGCATTCCTACATTGCAAATCATTTTATTGTTTCAAACAACGAAACACTTTAAAATGCTTCACAAATTTGGGTAACTGGTGATTAAGATGAAGGGTGAAGGGAAACATTAATAAGTATGGTTGTTTATTTGAACCTTCCTAATTTTTGGTCCAACTTTTTAAAGCCATTGTCAACGTTTCCCGATATATTGAAAGCCAAAGAACTTAAGGCTACCTAAACGCACAACATTTTTCGACAATCGACCCTTTCAACATTTTCCCGTGGTTAACGATAATTCAGGTAAAAGTGTCCTTTACTGTTTTCAGAAAAAGTCAACACGCAGGTATCACTGGTTGTATTTATATGGTAAAACCAACCCTCTTGAACAAGCTACCTGGAAAATCTTATGCATCGCTTATGATATGCTGCATTTTGTAGAATTCGTAGCGAGAGGTTACAGAATTGAAAATATGAAGGGATGCTTTTTGTGCCAAAGGACGGCACATTTTTTCATTTACATTTTGTACACAGTTTCAAGCACGGTTCTTGATATATCTGGATTTTTTTCCTTCTGGTTCTCCCATAACAGCATAAATCGAATAAAATGTCTTTGGCAAAGTAATTTGTCGCCCTGAAAAGGACGGTTTTGGGTTTGAGATGAAGGAAGCTTTGTCACACCGTTTAAGCCTTCTTTTCGGTCTTCTTGGGCAGCAGCACGGCCTGAATGTTGGGCAGCACACCACCCTGAGCGATGGTTACTCCGGACAGCAGCTTGTTCAACTCCTCGTCGTTGCGGATGGCCAGCTGCAGATGTCGCGGGATGATGCGCGTCTTCTTGTTGTCACGGGCAGCGTTTCCGGCCAACTCAAGCACTTCAGCGGCCAAGTATTCCATGACGGCTGCCAGATACACGGGTGCTCCGGCACCGACGCGCTCGGCATAGTTACCCTTGCGCAGGAGACGATGAATACGGCCAACGGGGAACTGAAGACCGGCACGGTTGGAACGGGACTTTGCCTTTCCCTTTACCTTTCCTCCCTTTCCACGGCCAGACATGGTTAGATTTGATTGGGGTACGTTTGTAAGGGATCACGAACAACACGATGTTCTCCTTGAGAAGGGTCTTTTATAATAGAACAATTTTGACCCGACCGATGCTTATATAGCAGCTTATTCGTGCTGCCCGATACTCGTTTGGAATTTTTCGAGCTGCACGATACGTATTCTCTCTCACAGCCCGTTATAAGCGATCGGAGAGCTCGGAATTTTTCTAGAACGCAATCACCCGTTGAATCATACACATCGTGTCCCAGTGTTGAGTGAATTTTTCCGTCGAAATGGCACCCAAAACCAGTGGAAAAGCTGCGAAGAAGTCTGGCAAGGCCCAGAAAAATATTTCCAAGTCCGACAAGAAAAAGAAGCGCAAGACCCGCAAGGAAAGCTACGCTATTTACATCTACAAAGTGTTGAAGCAAGTCCACCCGGATACTGGCATCTCTTCGAAGGCCATGAGCATCATGAACAGTTTCGTCAACGATATCTTCGAACGCATTGCTGCTGAGGCATCCCGCTTGGCGCACTACAACAAGCGTTCGACGATCACGTCCCGCGAAATCCAAACCGCTGTTCGTCTGCTGCTGCCTGGTGAGCTTGCCAAGCACGCCGTCTCCGAAGGAACGAAGGCTGTCACAAAGTACACCAGCTCGAAGTAAGCCACTGAAATGATTGGCTTCTTTTCATGAACCTCTCTTAAATCGGTCCTTTTCAGGACCACAAACCGCATTCAAACAAAGAATTATCCTTCGTTTCATCTGCACCAGCGAATTAGCGCTTTAATTTCAGGGTGTCCGTCTTCGTCAACGTTATTGTTCAGTTTGTTGCGTTTGCCTGTACTAAATGGCATTAGTGCAGGTAAACGCAGCCATATCCTAAGTTTGTTTGCGAACTTTGTATTGGAAACAATGATGCTGTGATTGACATTAAAGTTCTGCGTTGTTCATTGTAAATATTAATGTTAAATAGAACCTTAGCACGTTTAAAAAAACATTAAAACAAAGTCCGCACTGGTTGGAAGCGTTTTGCGAGGTGAAATTGAAAATGGAGTTTCGTGTATCATGAATTATGAATAGAAGTCGTTTCGCTCGTTGTATGACAATCATTTTTTAATTAAATTTTCCTCGCGCATACGAGGATAATTTATCGACAAAGCAACCAATAGCAGCTTATGTGTCGTGAGTCGAATGTTGTAATAGATTTGTTCGATTTTAAACTTGCTAATAAGGATTGAAGGGTCGTCTTCTTGAGCATTATAATTTACGTTTGTATAAGCATCAGTTAAGCTGTTTGAGTTGAACATTTGTTGTAAAATATATAGTCATACTATTCGTTCGTAGTTTGTTGTAAGCAGCGATGTTGGTATAATAGTCATAGGTTATATAGATGGTGATAAAGTATTGATCAATATAGTCAAAATCCTCAGATGCCCTATTAAAAAGCGAAACTTTGACAAGAAAAAGTTAAAATACCTCCCATAACATTGATTATTTAAAACAAATTTTCCCCCTTTTCACACTTTCCTCGTTATAACAAAACGACATACGTGAAGGCTTGCATTCGTATGTACAATTTCATAATAGCAATCGAAAGAAAATTCTTGGAATGTTCAACAGTATTGGTGGTCCTGAAAAGGACCGTTTTGAGAAGGAAATGCCCCGTTTAGACAAGGACCGCTTCCGGATGCATGGACGATTTAGGCACGCTCTCCGCGGATGCGACGGGCCAGCTGGATGTCCTTGGGCATGATGGTGACGCGCTTGGCGTGGATGGCGCACAGATTCGTGTCTTCGAACAGACCAACCAGATACGCCTCGCTGGCTTCCTGCAGCGCCATGACGGCTGAGCTCTGGAAGCGGAGATCAGTCTTGAAGTCCTGGGCGATCTCACGCACCAAGCGCTGGAAGGGCAGCTTGCGGATGAGCAGCTCGGTCGACTTCTGGTAGCGACGGATTTCTCGGAGGGCCACCGTTCCCGGACGGTAACGATGCGGCTTCTTCACTCCTCCGGTGGCCGGGGCACTTTTACGAGCAGCCTTGGTGGCCAGCTGCTTGCGAGGAGCCTTACCTCCAGTCGATTTACGAGCGGTTTGCTTGGTACGAGCCATTTCACTTCGGGAGCGTAGGTTTCGTTGAGCACGGAGCGAACTTGTTTATTTGACAAAAGTTGAACGTTAAATGATGAAACTGCTCGAACAAGAGCTCTTTTTATGCGCTTGCCAACCCTTGTTTTCTCTCATCTTAAGAGCAAGAGGGAATGCGTGGATGAAAAAGTATAAATAGGGACGTTGAGCTCGAAAACGCTCATTCGTGATCGTTAATTTGAAGTTGGAACATCGTGAACGTACAATCCTGTGCTCATCATGACTGGAAGAGGAAAGGGAGGAAAAGGTCTGGGTAAAGGAGGAGCCAAGCGTCACCGAAAAGTGCTGCGGGATAACATCCAGGGCATTACCAAGCCCGCCATCCGCCGTTTGGCTCGGCGCGGAGGAGTGAAACGTATCTCCGGCCTCATCTACGAGGAAACCCGTGGCGTCCTGAAAGTATTTCTGGAGAATGTGATTCGTGATGCGGTCACTTACACTGAACACGCCAAGCGTAAGACCGTCACCGCTATGGATGTGGTGTATGCTCTGAAGCGTCAGGGCCGCACTCTGTACGGTTTTGGAGGTTAAATTCAACGTGCTCTAACAAACCTCCAAATGGAGTCTCAAAACGGTCCTTTTCAGGACCACAATACATTACTCAAGAGCTGTGTCTTTCGCAACATTAAAATGTTTTATTTGAGAGAAAAAATGTCTATGATGGCTTCGAATGGTGTGCGTAACATTTTACTTGCATAACAAGCACTCACACTGCTGTATATTCAGTGCATTTACATGAGATGGCGTTTTGTGAATGTGATTTTTAACTTATACGTATCCGTTTGAAGCGTTCGCAAAAGCAACGATTGAAGCGTTTGTTAAAATGAATCATTTTTCTCTTGCGTTTTTTATCTAAATTTTCTGATAAACATATTTTTTTTAGAGCAAACCTCTCATCCTCTTGAAGCAATAATCGCCGCTACACATGCGCTTCGTTTATTGACACTTGTGATAATTATTCAAAAGAAGAATTGGGCGAAAAAAGCTACACCGTTTTCATGAGGTTTGTGAGTTTATTATAATAGCTATGTATAAAATGCTGCCTTTGACTCCGTAAATCACTCAACGCTAATTTCAAAACTATTAAGCTACGGAATAAATAGAACGCTTGTTCATTGGCTCTCCTGTAATTTAAGTGTAAGACAAATTACAGTGAATATTTCATCCGGGGTTCCACAAGCCAGTATTCTAGGCCCTATTCTTTTATCATTTTCATAAATGATGTTATTTACGTTATACAAGATTGCGAAAAATTGTTTTATGCAAATGATATGAAAATGTTCCTACCGGTATCAGATCAAACCGATTGTGTAACTCTTCAAAACTGTTTAATTCGATTTAACTCATACCCACCAAATACTTTCTGCAAGATTTGCTATCAGGGTGCTATGAACATGAAGAAATTAACTCCACCTCCAAAATCTATGCTGTTAACTGAATGCTATATATTTTCTTGGGATACTGACTTCATTTGGTATACTGACTTAGCGATGCTCCGCTAGCGATGCTTACATTTTGGTTTGTACATTTGGTAATTGTTCCCCAGCTTCCGTTAATGATAATTGTTAGAGATTGTAATTTGAATTTATTAGCTCGAATTAGTTCGAATTCGAAATTCGAACTAAATTTAGAGATAGGAAATGAATTCATAGGCATAGATAAGGATACAGAATGAACTAAAATGAATTATGTAATGAACTCTTGACAATTGAATATACAGTAGCAACCGGACATTTGAACGAGTCGCATTCATTTTTCTAACCGGCACAAGTTTTTGGAATTATCGGGAAAGAAAACGAGTTTTACCACGTAGCCGAACATTCGTGAGGTTTTCTCACATTTTTGGTCCTTCGAGCCGGATACGTGCGTGCTAAGTGTTTTCTTTCGCTCTGCATCAAGAGCAACGGCAAATTCGGAACGCTCCGCATCACGAGCACGGTGCAAGTCATCATTCGCGCCATTTCGAATTCTCGCGCTCGTTCAAGTTCATTAGCCCTGCAGCAAGGGCATCGGTCGAATTTTCGTGATCGTGAATCGTGGTTTATTTTTCCCGCGTAAATTCGAATTGCTACAGTTTCGTGAACGTTCATATCGCGTTATCGACATTATCGTGAAAATCTGACGGAAGCTAAGATGGACAAGAAGATAAAATCTGCTCAGCACAAAAAACTCGTCGCAGTGGAAAACATTAAGGCGCTGGAGCGCTTTAAGCAGAACTTCAAACCCGAAAATGTAGGTGAAATCCCGGAGGTTATGGAGGGTTTGGAGCAACACAGACAGGACTTTTTTGCCGCGGTGGCAAAGCTGGAAGAGTATGACGACACCAGTGATGCGATTCAAGCCTGTATTACTGACAGGATCGATATGGAAGAGCGCTGCCGGCGGCTAAAATCGTTCCTTAGAGAAAACCAACGGAAGGAAGCCAATTCGCTCAACGACTCCTTATTGGCTAACTCAACCCTGGCGTTTGGACGGCCAAATACATCAAACATTCGTTTTCCCAAAATCGAATTACCAACGTTCGACGGTGATTCGACAAAGTGGTTGTCATTCCGCGATCGCTTTGTCGCGATGATTGACGCAAGTGTCGAGCTGCCGCCAATTGCAAAACTGCAGTACTTACTTTCGTCCCTGAAAGGTGACGCTGCGGTTCCCTTCGAACATGTTACTCTGACCACGGAAAACTATTCTGTTACCTGGGCTGCGCTGCTTAAGCGATACGACAACTCACGGATGCTCATTCGCGAGTACTGGCGACGGCTACATTTCCTACCTGCGATTGCAACAGAAAGTGTCGATGGTTTGACGTCGTTGGTAGATGAATTCGTGCGATATGTGAATGGGTTGCAGAAGCTGCACGAACCTGTCGACTCATGGGACACGCCTTTGTCCAACATGTTGCTGATGAAGCTGGACAATGAGACCATTCTGGCGTGGGAAAGGCATTCTGTGCATAAGAAGAAGGACAAGTACTGCGAGTTGATCGAATTCCTGCAAGACCGAATTCGAATCCTAAAATCGAGCCAGAGTATCTCGTGCGATCGGATTGTGGCTCCGATCAAGGTGGCCGGGGCACATCGGCCCACCGCACCACGGCGGTCGGTAACCAACGCTGCTTCTGTGCAAAGGAATACTCCCGTTTCATCGACCAGTCAACAAGTGACCTGTCCATTGCAGTGTGCAGATCATCACCTGGTTCGAAATTGCCCGGTATTTTTAGCCAAAAATACTCAGGAGCGGCGAGAAATCGCACGGTCAAAAGGTTTGTGCTGGAATTGTCTCAGTTGTTCCCATCAAGTGAGATCGTGCAAATCCGAGTATTCTTGCCGTTCGTGCAAGGAACGGCATCATACGCTGCTTCATCAACCACCACAACAACCTACAGTCGCTTTGTCAGCCCAATCAGATGATGATATGGTGTTTCTCGAGACGGCTATTGTGTTCATCGTAGACGATTATGGAGAGAAACATGAGGCACGGGCGCTTTTGGATTCGGGCTCTATGTCCAACTTCATTTCGGATACGTTAGCTCGGAAGCTCATGACACCTCGAGCGAGAGTTAATGTATCAGTGTCTGGCATCGGAACTTCAAGGCAGCAGATAAAGGGTTCGACCACGGCGATCGTTCGTTCAAGGAACCTTCAATTCACCACCCCATTGGAGTTTCTGATCCTGGATACACCCTCGGCGGACATTCCCACCTCACCAATCAACGTGTCTTCGTGGAACATCCCGGATGTAACGCTAGCAGACCCCACGTATCACATCCCAGGCAAGGTCGATGTGGTCATCGGTGGCGATACGTTCTGGGAGCTGCATACCGGACGCAAGCAATCTCTCGGTTCGGGTCTGCCATGGCTGGTAGAAACGCAGTTTGGATGGGCGGTAGCAGGAAACACTACGCATTCGTCTCAACAACATCGGGTATGTAATATGGCAACGAGCGACAGTCCGTTGGAAGCCATATTGACGCGGTTCTGGGAGAGCGAGACCATCTTCGACGAGCCCGCTCTATCTCTGGAGGAAGACATGTGTGAACGTCATTTCATCTCTACTACAACCAGAGACCCATCTGGCAGGTATGTCGTACGTTTACCACAAATTCCTAATACGAATATCGTTTTAGGAGAATCGAAAGCAATCGCTGATCGTCGTCTCCTAGCGGTGGAACGGCGGCTTAAGTCTAACCCTGCAATGAAGGAGGAGTATAGTAAATTCATGTCGGAGTATGAGCGCTTAGGGCACATGAAACAACTCACCGAGCCGGTGGACGATTCGTGTGAACACTACTATCTCCCTCATCACGCGGTGCTTAAGGAATCGAGCACAACCACCAAGGTCAGGGTAGTCTTTGACGCGTCGTGCAAGACAGCTTCTGGCTACTCCTTGAACGACAAACTCCTGGTTGGGCCGGTGATCCAAGACGATCTGTTTACCATCATCGTTCGTTTCCGGTCTCACGCAGTCGCACTCTCAGCAGACGTTGAGAAAATGTATCGCCAAATTCTCCACGATTCTCGCGACACTGATTACCTGCGCATTCGGTATAGAAGAAACACCGCAGAGCCGATTCAGACGTTCCAACTACAAACAGTAACATATGGCACGTCTTGCGCACCCTTCCTAGCAACAAGAACGCTAAAGCAGATCGCTCTCGATCACAAGATGCAATACCCCCGAGCAGTGGATCCTGTATTGCACGATTTTTATGTGGATGACCTGCTAACGGGAACAGACGAGTTGGCAGATGCAATTGAAATGCAAAGGCAGATTTCCGAGATGCTCATGCAGGCTGGATTCGTGTTGAAGAAGTGGGTATCGAACGTACCCGAAGCACTAATCGGCCTTCCTTCAGAAGACCTTGCCATCCTTCCTACTCATGAATGGCAAGATCCCCAATTTGTATCGACGCTTGGTCTGGTTTGGGAGCCAGCAGTTGATATGCTGCGATATCGGATCGATCTACCAACTGCTGCGACGATGTTGACAAAGAGGCTAGCTTTGTCCTACATCGCCAAAATCTTTGACCCGCTGGGCTTGCTTAGTCCAACCATTATCATCGCTAAGCTCTTTATGCAACAACTGTGGAAGTTGCAGGAAAACGGGAAGCCATGGGATTGGGATCGTGAGCTACCATCACATCTCCAAAAGGAATGGACGGCATTTCATTCCAAGCTGCATTCACTTCGGGAAGTGCGCATTCCGCGTTACACTTCAATTCGGCAGGCAACAAACGTGCAGCTACACATTTTCGCGGATGCTTCTCAGGTGGCATATGGTGCTTGCTGTTACGTCAGGGCAGAAAACGATTCGACAACATCGGTGCAGCTGTTGGCAGCTAAGTCTAAAGTAGTATCGTTGTCGAACACACATTCCATAGCGAGACTCGAGCTCTGTGCAGCGCGGTTGGCAACGCAACTGTTCCGGAAGGTCAGTCAGTCCCTCAACGGTGAATACGATGCTTTCGCTTGGACTGATTCCATGACCGTGCTACATTGGCTCAATTCAGCACCACGGAGGTGGAAGCCTTTCGTTGCCAACAGGGTGGCAAAAATTCAAGGAGAAACCCGGATCAAGTGCTGGAGGCATGTTCCTGGTGTAGACAACCCAGCAGACGATGCATCGCGAGGTCTACTACCAGACAAATTGCAATCCTGTGAACGATGGTGGCATGGGCCACATTGGTTGAGCAGCAAACAGGAAGAATGGCCTATAAGAGAACCTGCAATTGAAGAAACGGCATCAATAGAAGAAGAACGTGTTACACAATCACGAATAGCTGCAATGTCGATGGAGGACGATTTCAACAATAAGCTATTTACACGGTTTTCAACCTACCTCAAACTTCGTCGAACCATGGCGTATTGTTTACGTTTCGTGCAATGCATGAGGACACCGAAACCCGCAATTACGTCACCGACAGCCAAGGGTCATGCTTCGATTCAGGACATGAGTATATTGATTGCACCTCCATCTCGAGACGAACTCATCCAAGCTGAGCTGCAGTTGTGTCGGTTAGCTCAGCAAGATTCATTTGCGGACGAGTTAAAAATGGTTAAAAACGGCAAGGATGTACCACGCAATTCGAAGCTGAAATGGTTGTCCCCCTTTATTGATGAGGCGGGAATCCTGCGTGTTGGTGGCCGGCTTCACAACGCACAAATAGCAGAATACGCGAAGCATCCTATACTTCTTTCTGCAAAACACCCACTCGCTGCATTGTTAGCAGTCGCGTATCACCAGAAGTATATGCACACCGGTCCTGAACACTTATTATCCATCCTTCGTGAACGCTTCTGGATAATCGGTGGCCGTAATTTGACCAAGTTGGTTTTCCATCGGTGTCACAAGTGTTTCAAGGCCAAACCTACACTGGTGCAACAATCCGTTGCAGATCTTCCGACATCAAGGGTTACACCCACGAGACCATTTGCTGTCAGTGGTGTGGACTATTGCGGTCCGGTATTGCTGAAGTCGCCTGTTCGCAATAGAAGTCCCACCAAGGCATACATCGCCATCTTCGTGTGCTTTGCAACACGAGCGGTCCACATTGAGTTGGTGAATGATCTCACTACGGCGGCATTTTTGGCAGCACTAAGGCGCTTCGTGGCTCGCAGAGGCAAAATCGCGGAACTGCATTCGGATAATGCTACTACGTTTAAGGGGGCTGCACACGAACTTCATCGCCTCTACGAGATGTTTAAGTGCAGCAATAGCGAACGCATCGAAATCTTCAACTGGTGTGCCAATGAAGAAATTCAGTGGAAGTTTATTCCCCCTCGAGCGCCACACTTCGGAGGACTGTGGGAGGCTGCTGTACGATCCGCTAAACAGCACCTAATTCGCACGATAGGAAGTACGAGCCTCACTCAGGAGGGAATGGTAACATTGCTAGCGCAGGTCGAACAATGCTTAAATTCAAGACCCCTGATTCCGCTTTCTAGTGAGCCATCGGACACGCAACCGCTCACTCCGGGTCATTTTTTTGGTAGGGTCGAACATGCTGGCGTTGCCACAAGTTGATAGGAGTCAGGTGTCAGGCAATAGATTGAAGGAATTTGATTTGGTGCAAAAGCATATGCAGCATATATGGTCGCGTTGGTATCCGGAATACTTACAGCAGCTTCAGGCCCGGGCCAAACGTTTAATAGTTCCACCAGTGTCGCTAGAAGAAGGGCAATTGGTAATCATAAAGGAAGACAATATACCACCTACCTTGTGGCCAATGGGTAGAATAACACGATTGCACCCAGGAAAGGACGGCGTTGTTAGAGTCGTAACACTTCGTACAGCTGCAGGAAAGGAGATAGTACGCGCAGCAGCTAGATTGGCAATCCTTCCAAATCCAAACGTATGTGAAGACAATTAACCTCGAACACCAAAGTTAGGAGGCGATCATCGCGAAGCACATGCGTAATGTAAACAACCACACCGCACATACACACGACACGATACACGAAGTGACAGATCGACACTTGCAACTTGTACAACACAACACCACACTTGCACAACATTTGCTATCTCTGAGGCGAAGTTAGATCGAGATACTTCTTCATTTTCTTATTATTTTTTTTTCAATTGTATTTTCTGAATGTTTTAAAGAAATACTTTCTTTGGCGGCCGGAATGTTAGAGATTGTAATTTGAATTTATTAGCTCGAATTAGTTCGAATTCGAAATTCGAACTAAATTTAGAGATAGGAAATGAATTCATAGGCATAGATAAGGATACAGAATGAACTAAAATGAATTATGTAATGAACTCTTGACAATTGAATATACAGTAGCAACCGGACATTTGAACGAGTCGCATTCATTTTTCTAACCGGCACAAGTTTTTGGAATTATCGGGAAAGAAAACGAGTTTTACCACGTAGCCGAACATTCGTGAGGTTTTCTCACAATAATGATAAAATGTTTCCCAGTTATTATCCAGGACAAACACCCTGGGACCTCATAGATCGCATAATGAATTATTTAGGAAAAGTAACGCTCAGCCCTCTACGTTACGCTAGCGTTTCAAGTAACGTCTGTCTAGCGCAAACCCAAGCAGCATTTTTGAACGCCTGGTTTAATCGTCGTGGATAAGCAAATTGAGGTAAAAATAAGGCTCAGCCCTCTACGTTACGCTAGCGATACGCGTAACGCCTGTTTACCACAAACCCAAGCAGCATTTTTGAACGCCTGTTTTAACCGCCGTGGATGAGCAAATTAATAGATTATCATCGTTGTTTTACATGATAATTAGAAAAGCAACAATTTTTGAACAAACATAAAAAAGAACAGCAATTGCAAAGATAACACTCATTGATAATTCATGAGTATAAATAAATAATATTATTACTATTAGGCTATCATTTTTAACAGCAATCAGAGTTGTAACAACTTCACGTATTATAATAATAACAATCTTACACATAAAAAATGTTACTTTTAAAAATGATTATTTATTTATTTTCCCAACTATTGATAAAGCAGGATAATGAAATACATACAAATATTTACTACCTTCATTAACCTCAATTTAAAAAAGAGCCCTCGCACCTAAAGTAAAGTTTATTCACAATAGGCGGAAACATAGATTGAATAGGTAATAATTATATGTCATATACATTTTTAATTTATTAATATTTTTAATATTTTATACTTTCTAATCATAGGAAATGTTACTAAAATTGAAAGCTTTTGGGGTGTTTATGAAATTTTCAAAAATACTGCTTGGGAATTTTAAAAGGCATGTAACGCTTCTCATATGTAACGTAGATCACTGAGCCTTACTTTTACCAATTATTTAGATGGCGTTGCTACTGGTTGCAGGGACTTTGATCACCACTAGATGGCGTTATTGAATGTGGAGTTGCATATGCGTTAGGGCATTTCAATACTTTGTATTTTATAGGCATTCCTACATTGCAAATCATTTTATTGTTTCAAACAACGAAACACTTTAAAATGCTTCACAAATTTGGGTAACTGGTGATTAAGATGAAGGGTGAAGGGAAACATTAATAAGTATGGTTGTTTATTTGAACCTTCCTAATTTTTGGTCCAACTTTTTAAAGCCATTGTCAACGTTTCCCGATATATTTAAAGCCAAAGAACTTAAGGCTACCTAAACGCACAACATTTTTCGACAATCGACCCTTTCAACATTTTCCCGTGGTTAACGATAATTCAGGTAAAAGTGTCCTTTACTGTTTTCAGAAAAAAGTCAACACGCAGGTATCACTGGTTGTATTTATATGGTAAAACCAACCCTCTTGAACAAGCTACCTGGAAAATCTTATGCATCGCTTATGATATGCTGCATTTTGTAGAATTCGTAGTGAGAGGTTACAGAATTGAAAATATTAAGGGATGCTTTTTGTGCCAAAGGACGGCACATTTTTTCATTTACATTTTGTACACAGTTTCAAGCACGGTTCTTGATATATCTGGATTTTTTTTCCTTCTGGTTCTCCCATAACAGCATAAATCGAATAAAATGTCTTTGGCAAAGTAATTTGTCGCCCTGAAAAGGACGGTTTTGGGTTTGAGATGAAGGAAGCTTTGTCACACCGTTTAAGCCTTCTTTTCGGTCTTCTTGGGCAGCAGCACGGCCTGAATGTTGGGCAGCACACCACCCTGAGCGATGGTTACTCCGGACAGCAGCTTGTTCAACTCCTCGTCGTTGCGGATGGCCAGCTGCAGATGACGCGGGATGATGCGCGTCTTCTTGTTGTCACGAGCAGCGTTTCCGGCCAACTCAAGCACTTCAGCGGCCAAGTATTCCATGACGGCTGCCAGATACACGGGTGCTCCGGCACCGACGCGCTCGGCATAGTTACCCTTGCGCAGGAGACGATGAATACGGCCAACGGGGAACTGAAGACCGGCACGGTTGGAACGGGACTTTGCCTTTCCCTTTACCTTTCCTCCCTTTCCACGGCCAGACATGGTTAGATTTGATTGGGGTACGTTTGTAAGGGATCACGAACAACACGATGTTCTCCTTGAGAAGGGTCTTTTTATAATAGAACAATTTTGACCCGACCGATGCTTATATAGCAGCTTATTCGTGCTGCCCGATACTCGTTTGAATTTTTCGAGCTGCACGATACGTATTCTCTCTCACAGCCCGTTATAAGCGATCGGAGAGCTCGGAATTTTTCTAGAACGCAATCACCCGTTGAATCATACACATCGTGTCCCAGTGTTGAGTGAATTTTTCCGTCGAAATGGCACCCAAAACCAGTGGAAAAGCTGCGAAGAAGTCTGGCAAGGCCCAGAAAAATATTTCCAAGTCCGACAAGAAAAAGAAGCGCAAGACCCGCAAGGAAAGCTACGCTATTTACATCTACAAAGTGTTGAAGCAAGTCCACCCGGATACTGGCATCTCTTCGAAGGCCATGAGCATCATGAACAGTTTCGTCAACGATATCTTCGAACGCATTGCTGCTGAGGCATCCCGCTTGGCGCACTACAACAAGCGTTCGACGATCACGTCCCGCGAAATCCAAACCGCTGTTCGTCTGCTGCTGCCTGGTGAGCTTGCCAAGCACGCCGTCTCCGAAGGAACGAAGGCTGTCACAAAGTACACCAGCTCGAAGTAAGCCACTGAAATGATTGGCTTCTTTTCATGAACCTCTCTTAAATCGGTCCTTTTCAGGACCACAAACCGCATTCAAACAAAGAATTATCCTTCGTTTCATCTGCACCAGCGAATTAGCGCTTTAATTTCAGGGTGTCCGTCTTCGTCAACGTTATTGTTCAGTTTGTTGCGTTTGCCTGTACTAAATGGCATTAGTGCAGGTAAACGCAGCCATATCCTAAGTTTGTTTGCGAACTTTGTATTGGAAACAATGATGCTGTGATTGACATTAAAGTTCTGCGTTGTTCATTGTAAATATTAATGTTAAATAGAACCTTAGCACGTTTAAAAACAAACATTAAAACAAAGTCCGCACTGGTTGGAAGCGTTTTGCGAGGTGAAATTGAAAATGGAGTTTCGTGTATCATGAATTATGAATAGAAGTCGTTTCGCTCGTTGTATGACAATCATTTTTTAATTAAATTTTCCTCGCGCATACGAGGATAATTTATCGACAAAGCAACCAATAGCAGCTTATGTGTCGTGAGTCGAATGTTGTAATAGATTTGTTCGATTTTAAACTTGCTAATAAGTATTGAAGGGTCGTCTTCTTGAGCATTATAATTTACGTTTGTATAAGCATCAGTTAAGCTGTTTGAGTTGAACATTTGTTGTAAAATATATAGTCATACTATTCGTTCGTAGTTTGTTGTAAGCAGCGATGTTGGTATAATAGTCATAGGTTATATAGATTTATTTATTTATTTATTTATTTATTATAGAGTATCGAGCCTCCATGGCCTTCATACACAATTAAAACTAATGTCTTATAAACTATGTGTTCCTAAAATTAGACGTAATGCAATCTCGAATGACGCTAGTACATTTCGGTACACTGAAGGACAGGTCTACAAAATTTGAAAATAAATTAAAATTCTTGGACATTAATAACAACGGATCCCTAGATGGTGATAAAGTATTGATCAATATAGTCAAAATCCTCAGATGCCCTATTAAAAAGCGAAACTTTGACAAGAAAAAGTTAAAATACCTCCCATAACATTGATTATTTAAAACAAATTTTCCCCCTTTTCACACTTTCCTCGTTATAACAAAACGACATACGTGAAGGCTTGCATTCGTATGTACAATTTCATAATAGCAATCGAAAGAAAATTCTTGGAATGTTCAACAGTATTGGTGGTCCTGAAAAGGACCGTTTTGAGAAGGAAATGCCCCGTTTAGACAGGGACCGCTTCCGGATGCATGGACGATTTAGGCACGCTCTCCGCGGATGCGACGGGCCAGCTGGATGTCCTTGGGCATGATGGTGACGCGCTTGGCGTGGATGGCGCACAGATTCGTGTCTTCGAACAGACCAACCAGATACGCCTCGCTGGCTTCCTGCAGCGCCATGACGGCTGAGCTCTGGAAGCGGAGATCAGTCTTGAAGTCCTGGGCGATCTCACGCACCAAGCGCTGGAAGGGCAGCTTGCGGATGAGCAGCTCGGTCGACTTCTGGTAGCGACGGATTTCTCGGAGGGCCACCGTTCCCGGACGGTAACGATGCGGCTTCTTCACTCCTCCGGTGGCCGGGGCACTTTTACGAGCAGCCTTGGTGGCCAGCTGCTTGCGAGGAGCCTTACCTCCAGTCGATTTACGAGCGGTTTGCTTGGTACGAGCCATTTCACTTCGGGAGCGTAGGTTTCGTTGAGCACAGAGCGAACTTGTTTATTTGACAAAAGTTGAACGTTAAATGAGGAAACTGCTCGAACAAGAGCTCTTTTATGCGCTTGCCAACCCTTGTTTTCTCTCATCTTAAGAGCAAGAGGGAATGCGTGGATGAAAAAGTAGAAATAGGGACGTTGAGCTCGAAAACGCTCATTCGTGATCGTCAATTTGAAGTGTGAACATCGTGAACGTACAATCCTGTGCTCATCATGACTGGAAGAGGAAAGGGAGGAAAAGGTCTGGGTAAAGGAGGAGCCAAGCGTCACCGAAAAGTGCTGCGGGATAACATCCAGGGCATTACCAAGCCCGCCATCCGCCGTTTGGCTCGGCGCGGAGGAGTGAAACGTATCTCCGGCCTCATCTACGAGGAAACCCGTGGCGTCCTGAAAGTATTTCTGGAGAATGTGATTCGTGATGCGGTCACTTACACTGAACACGCCAAGCGTAAGACCGTCACCGCTATGGATGTGGTGTATGCTCTGAAGCGTCAGGGCCGCACTCTGTACGGTTTTGGAGGTTAAATTCAACGTGCTCTAACAAACCTCCAAATGGAGTCTCAAAACGGTCCTTTTCAGGACCACAATACATTACTCAAGAGCTGTGTCTTTCGCAACATTAAAATGTTTTATTTGAGAGAAAAAATGTCTATGATGGCTTCGAATGGTGTGCGTAACATTTTACTTGCATAACAAGCACTCACACTGCTGTATATTCAGTGCATTTACATGAGATGGCGTTTTGTGAATGTGATTTTTTAACTTATACGTATCCGTTTGAAGCGTTCGCAAAAGCAACGATTGAAGCGTTTGTTAAAATGAATCATTTTTCTCTCTTGCGTTTTTTTATCTAAATTTTCTGATAAACATATTTTTTTTAGAGCAAACCTCTCATCCTCTTGAAGCAATAATCGCCGCTACACATGCGCTTCGTTTATTGACACTTGTGATAATTATTCAAAAGAAGAATTGGGCGAAAAAAAGCTACACCGTTTTCATGAGGTTTGTGAGTTTATTATAATAGCTATGTATAAAATGCTGCCTTTGACTCCGTAAATCACTCAACGCTAATTTCAAAACTATTAAGCTACGGAATAAATAGAACGCTTGTTCATTGGCTCTCCTGTAATTTAAGTGTAAGACAAATTACAGTGAATATTTCATCCGGGGTTCCACAAGCCAGTATTCTAGGCCCTATTCTTTTTATCATTTTCATAAATGATGTTATTTACGTTATACAAGATTGCGAAAAATTGTTTTATGCAAATGATATGAAAATGTTCCTACCGGTATCAGATCAAACCGATTGTGTAACTCTTCAAAACTGTTTAATTCGATTTAACTCATACCCACCAAATACTTTCTGCAAGATTTGCTATCAGGGTGCTATGAACATGAAGAAATTAACTCCACCTCCAAAATCTATGCTGTTAACTGAATGCTATATATTTTCTTGGGATACTGACTTCATTTGGTATACTGACTTAGCGATGCTCCGCTAGCGATGCTTACATTTTGGTTTGTACATTTGGTAATTGTTCCCCAGCTTCCGTTAATGATAATGATAAAATGTTTCCCAGTTATTATCCAGGACAAACACCCTGGGACCTCATAGATCGCATAATGAATTATTTAGGAAAAGTAACGCTCAGCCCTCTACGTTACGCTAGCGTTTCAAGTAACGTCTGTCTAGCGCAAACCCAAGCAGCATTTTTGAACGCCTGGTTTAATCGTCGTGGATAAGCAAATTGAGGTAAAAATAAGGCTCAGCCCTCTACGTTACGCTAGCGATACGCGTAACGCCTGTTTACCACAAACCCAAGCAGCATTTTTGAACGCCTGTTTTAACCGCCGTGGATGAGCAAATTAATAGATTATCATCGTTGTTTTACATGATAATTAGAAAAGCAACAATTTTTGAACAAACATAAAAAGAACAGCAATTGCAAAGATAACACTCATTGATAATTCATGAGTATAAATAAATAATATTATTACTATTAGGCTATCATTTTTAACAGCAATCAGAGTTGTAACAACTTCACGTATTATAATAATAACAATCTTACACATAAAAAAATGTTACTTTTAAAAATGATTATTTATTTATTTTCCCAACTATTGATAAAGCAGGATAATGAAATACATACAAATATTTACTACCTTCATTAACCTCAATTTAAAAAAGAGCCCTCGCACCTAAAGTAAAGTTTATTCACAATAGGCGGAAACATAGATTGAATAGGTAATAATTATATGTCATATACATTTTTAATTTATTAATATTTTTAATATTTTATACTTTCTAATCATAGGAAATGTTACTAAAATTGAAAGCTTTTGGGGTGTTTATGAAATTTTCAAAAATACTGCTTGGGAATTTTAAAAGGCATGTAACGCTTCTCATATGTAACGTAGATCACTGAGCCTTACTTTTACCAATTATTTAGATGGCGTTGCTACTGGTTGCAGGGACTTTGATCACCACTAGATGGCGTTATTGAATGTGGAGTTGCATATGCGTTAGGGCATTTCAATACTTTGTATTTTATAGGCATTCCTACATTGCAAATCATTTTATTGTTTCAAACAACGAAACACTTTAAAATGCTTCACAAATTTGGGTAACTGGTGATTAAGATGAAGGGTGAAGGGAAACATTAATAAGTATGGTTGTTTATTTGAACCTTCCTAATTTTTGGTCCAACTTTTTTAAAGCCATTGTCAACGTTTCCCGATATATTGAAAGCCAAAGAACTTAAGGCTACCTAAACGCACAACATTTTTCGACAATCGACCCTTTCAACATTTTCCCGTGGTTAACGATAATTCAGGTAAAAGTGTCCTTTACTGTTTTCAGAAAAAAGTCAACACGCAGGTATCACTGGTTGTATTTATATGGTAAAACCAACCCTCTTGAACAAGCTACCTGGAAAATCTTATGCATCGCTTATGATATGCTGCATTTTGTAGAATTCGTAGTGAGAGGTTACAGAATTGAAAATATTAAGGGATGCTTTTTTGTGCCAAAGGACGGCACATTTTTTCATTTACATTTTGTACACAGTTTCAAGCACGGTTCTTGATATATCTGGATTTTTTTTTCCTTCTGGTTCTCCCATAACAGCATAAATCGAATAAAATGTCTTTGGCAAAGTAATTTGTCGCCCTGAAAAGGACGGTTTTGGGTTTGAGATGAAGGAAGCTTTGTCACACCGTTTAAGCCTTCTTTTCGGTCTTCTTGGGCAGCAGCACGGCCTGAATGTTGGGCAGCACACCACCCTGAGCGATGGTTACTCCGGACAGCAGCTTGTTCAACTCCTCGTCGTTGCGGATGGCCAGCTGCAGATGACGCGGGATGATGCGCGTCTTCTTGTTGTCACGAGCAGCGTTTCCGGCCAACTCAAGCACTTCAGCGGCCAAGTATTCCATGACGGCTGCCAGATACACGGGTGCTCCGGCACCGACGCGCTCGGCATAGTTACCCTTGCGCAGGAGACGATGAATACGGCCAACGGGGAACTGAAGACCGGCACGGTTGGAACGGGACTTTGCCTTTCCCTTTACCTTTCCTCCCTTTCCACGGCCAGACATGGTTAGATTTGATTGGGGTACGTTTGTAAGGGATCACGAACAACACGATGTTCTCCTTGAGAAGGGTCTTTTTATAATAGAACAATTTTGACCCGACCGATGCTTATATAGCAGCTTATTCGTGCTGCCCGATACTCGTTTGGAATTTTTCGAGCTGCACGATACGTATTCTCTCTCACAGCCCGTTATAAGCGATCGGAGAGCTCGGAATTTTTCTAGAACGCAATCACCCGTTGAATCATACACATCGTGTCCCAGTGTTGAGTGAATTTTTCCGTCGAAATGGCACCCAAAACCAGTGGAAAAGCTGCGAAGAAGTCTGGCAAGGCCCAGAAAAATATTTCCAAGTCCGACAAGAAAAAGAAGCGCAAGACCCGCAAGGAAAGCTACGCTATTTACATCTACAAAGTGTTGAAGCAAGTCCACCCGGATACTGGCATCTCTTCGAAGGCCATGAGCATCATGAACAGTTTCGTCAACGATATCTTCGAACGCATTGCTGCTGAGGCATCCCGCTTGGCGCACTACAACAAGCGTTCGACGATCACGTCCCGCGAAATCCAAACCGCTGTTCGTCTGCTGCTGCCTGGTGAGCTTGCCAAGCACGCCGTCTCCGAAGGAACGAAGGCTGTCACAAAGTACACCAGCTCGAAGTAAGCCACTGAAATGATTGGCTTCTTTTCATGAACCTCTCTTAAATCGGTCCTTTTCAGGACCACAAACCGCATTCAAACAAAGAATTATCCTTCGTTTCATCTGCACCAGCGAATTAGCGCTTTAATTTCAGGGTGTCCGTCTTCGTCAACGTTATTGTTCAGTTTGTTGCGTTTGCCTGTACTAAATGGCATTAGTGTTCTAGCATTCGGAGAGTGAACACGCTGCGATTTCCCGTGCCCAGTATTCTGCGACGCCATTGCTCAACCGACGCCACAAACCGACGCCATCACCCGGGGAGCTTGGGAGCCTAGGGAGTGTGGATTTTCTGCCTCGTGACCGTTTGCCAGCGGTGAGTACCGGTTATTTTTGGTGACTGTTAGACTAGTGCTTGTGTGGGGGGATTATTTTGTGCCAACGGACAACAGCAAACTTGCGTCTTGGTGCGACTTGGTGCAGTGAGGCCCGCAAGATGGCGGGCCCGAGTGGAGGCGGGTGGGGACACGGTCCCCCCCCAGTGAATAAAAGGGGTCGTCAGGCCCCCGAATGGCTCGATCCAGCGAACGTACACGGCGAACTGCGCTATCTGATTTTGGCGCCCCAGAAGGGTTTTGCCATTCCGAAGAACGCGTTTTTGATCGAGAAAAGCCTCTCGCCGTTCGTCGGTCCCATCGAGCCTTGCGTGCCGATGGACCAGGGCGCGCGATATCTAATGAAAACACGCAGTCGTGAGCAGTTCGACAAACTGCTTGCGATCAAGAAACTGATCGATGGTACCCCGGTGGAAATCACCTCTGACCGAGCTCGCAATACCGTACAGTGTGTGATGGTCACTCCGTGTCTGGACGGACTAACGGACGAAGAGATTCTGGCCCAAATCGAGGGAACTAAAATCGTGGAGGTGAAGCGGTTCATGCGCAAGGTGGACGGTGCGGTGAAACCGACCAACGCCTACCTACTACGTGTCGACTCGGTCACGGTTCCGGAGGAGGTGCGCGTTGGCTGCATCTCGGTGCGCACGCGTCCCTACTACCCCCGGCCCATGATATGCTTTAAATGCTTGATTGTGGGACACACCACGGCTCGGTGCAATTCTGCTCCAGCCTGCCCGAACTGCTCAATGCCGGAACACGGATCTTGCAATAACCCACCCCGATGCAAAAACTGCAAAGGAGATCACGCTACCCTGAACCGCTCCTGCCCGGTCTATCTGGCCGAACAGAACATTATCCGCATCAAGGTGGATAACTGTATCAGCTACCCAGAAGCGCGCAAAATATACAGTCAGGTACAAGAGTCCGCCGTCCAAAAGCGACTGGCTAATGCACAGCAACAACAACCACAACCACAACCACAACCACAACCACTGCAACAACAACAACCACCACAACCACAACCACAACCACTGCAACAACAACAAATCGACACGGCACTGGCCGAACGCGACGCCAAAATAGAACAGTTAACGGCTATGAATGCACACATTAACTCGAAATTAAATTCGATTCTCGCAAAGTTCCAGCAAGTGATTGAGGAACGTGACTTCTTGAAAAGCCAGCTCCAATCCCGACGCAAGAACAAGCACACCGAAAACGCCGACTCGAACCACACGGACTCGAACAGCGACAGCAACGCTGACGCGAACTCGAGCCCAAACATGGACACTAACGGGGAACAGAACATCGACTCAAACAACACTAACGCGAACAACAACACGAACACGGACGCAAACACAGCTACGCAAAAGGACTCGAAGACTTCTACCTCGATCGGACCGAAACGAAAAGCCTCCCCCTCATCCTCATCCTACAGCACCGTCGACACAACAAGCGAAGAGAAAATTCCTCACGGCAACAACAGTACACCATCGAAAACAAAATCGCACAAAAGGGGAAAACGCAGATCCCAAAAGCGAAAACTAGGCTTTAGACACTGACCTAACGCTTCGAATTAGACTTCTGCTCTCGATACTTGGCACTATTTATTTGAATAATTAAAATTCCACAACACAAACAACTCTACTGCTAACATCTCTCCACTTATCCTCAACTGGAACATCAGAAGCCTTAATTCAAACATTGACGAATTACAAACTTTAGTAACTAAACACCAACCATATATAATCACACTCCAAGAAACAATGTTTATTCCACCTGCTTTTAACACTTCCTTCGCGCAATACCAATGGTATTTTAAAAATTTCAACAATATTTACCACAACTTAGCAATAGGCGTTTTAAAAACAATCGACCACGAATTCGTCCCCATCAATTCACCACTCCCAGTAATAGCCGTGAAAATAAAATATCCCTGCACAGTGACCATCATCAATAGCTACATTCCCCATTCATCATTTCTCTACCTAACAAACGACCTCAATAGTGTAGCCATGCAAACCGACCACCCTAAGATAATAATTGGCGATTTAAACTGCTCCCACACAGCGTGGGGCAACGATAAGTGTACTCCACGCGGTAAACTGCTGTACGCTTACTTTGAGCTTAACAGCATGTATGTGCTTCAAAATCAGCAACCCACTCGCATTTCTCCCGCTGATGGAAAGGAATCCACTCTAGACCACTGTGCAGTATCGAACGATATTTGCTCTCAATTCAAACTGTCCATAGCCCCCGACCTTCACGGCAGTGACCATTTTCCGATTTTTATTCAACACAGCCAAATAGACGCTAGGCCAACATCCCGACCTCGTTGGAAATATGAACAGGCCAATTGGTCGCTATACCAGCAAACAATAGACTCACACATCTCGGCCAACAACGACATGACAATAGACGAGCTCCACAACCTAATCTTAAAAGCAGCCAAACTCAGTATTCCTATAACAAAAGGTTTTAAATCCGGCAAATCCGTACCCTGGTGGAACAAGGACGTTCAATTAGCCATCAAAGAACGCAGATCCGCCCTTCGCAAACTGCGGCGAAGCACTCGTATTCCCAACAACCCCATCACACCTCATCTAGCCAGCCTATATCGCATAGCCAACTCCAAAGCTAAGCGAGCCATCCAGGAGGCTAAGGCCTCCGGTTGGACTAGCTTGGCGCACAGTATCAAGACATCCAGTACACTCAAACAGGTCTGGGGACAGATAAATTACATGTCTGGGAAAAAACCATCCTCTACCTTCACTTTGATCGAAAACAACAAACCAATTACATCCACACCCGAAATTGCCCAAACACTCGGCAATCACTTCTACAACTCCTCAGCCACCAAAAACTACTCTACCAGTTTCATAGCTCACAAAATAAATACCGAGTCCAACCTTCCGATCTCTTTTCCTGACACAAACCACAAATCGTACAATCAACTGTTTTCCATAAGAGAGCTCCACTGGGCACTTAACAGCTGCCAGGGAAACTCTGCCGGTGCCGACAATATCGGCTACCCTTTGCTCAAAAATCTACCTCTCATTGCTCATTACCGTTTGCTCGCTATTTACAACAATATCTGGACCACCGGAAACATCCCATCAGAATGGAAAAATAGTCTGATAGTGCCTATCCCCAAACCTAATCAACCCAGCAATAGTGCCAATAGCTACCGGCCTATCTCTCTACTCCCTTGCACCTGCAAGGTGATGGAGAAAATGGTCAACCGGAGACTCATTACGAAGCTCGAAGACCGTAAACTCCTCAACAAACACCAACACGCTTTTCGACCCGGCAAGAGTATGGAAACATACCTTGCGGCATTAGAGCAGTGTTTCTCTACAGCAAGGAACAAAGGAAAACACATTATCTGCGCAATCATTGACCTGTCAAAGGCCTTTGACCGCACCTGGCGATATTACATATTAGATCAATTGGCAAAATGGGGCATAGGTGGCCGCTTAACGGCATTTCTGAAACAATTCCTAACCGATCGGACATTTAAAATCCTGCTAGGCTCGTACACTTCCCGCCCTTTCCCTCTAGAGAACGGAGTTCCGCAAGGGTCTTCTTTGTCTCCCACCCTCTTCCTTATAAGCATCGAATCCCTATTACTATCCCTCCCCACAAACGTACACATTTTCCTTTACGCCGACGACATAATACTAGTTTCCACACACCACTACGCCAAGACCGCACGACTCAAGCTACAGCATGCTGTCAACAAGGTTTTCCAGTGGACCAACTGGACCGGCAATTCTATAGCGGCTTCAAAAAGTAAAATTTTACATATACCAAGCGGAGTCACACGTGTCCGCAACCGTCCTAAAATCAAAATACAAGATCAAAAAATACAGGAAGTCAAACAAGCCTCCATACTGGGCATTATCTTCGACAAAAAACTTACCTTCGGGCCCCACTGCAGGGAAATTAAAAGACGCACCATACCTCGTTTAAATATAATCCGTACGTTGGCACAGAATAACACCCCTCGCCCAGCGCTGTTGGCAGTCCTAAAGGGCTGGTTCTTGCCGCGGCTGCTGTACGGGGCGGAGATTTCCTCACTAGGTTCCACAGATCTTATCCAACAGTTCGCTCCACTATACCACCGGGCCGTCAAGCACATATCGGGTTGCTTCAAAACCAGTCCAACCGAAGCAGCACTAGTTGAATGCGGCGTTCTTCCACTGAAGTATCTGATAACACAGAAAATATCCAACATGGCAAGCAGATTAGTAGAAGGAAGAATCAAAGCCAACTCTTTTATTCGACGAGCAAAATACAACATGAAACTCACCATAGGCCTGGAATTTCCACAAATACTCACCATCAACAAAAATAAGCTAAAACCGTGGTACAATCCCACCATCAAGGTAGACTGGTCGATGCAACACATTAGCAAGAACAACAACAATAATTCGGTTATACTGCAGCATTTTATCGAAATAGCCGACAAATACAAAAACCATTATCAAATCTACACTGATGGATCCGTTTTATCACCTAACGCCGGTTGTGCAGTTTACACTCAAAATAGATGCCTAAAACTAAGATTGCCTTGTCACACCACCATTTTCTCAGCGGAAGCAATAGCAATCATTAAAGCAGCAGAAGAAATAGCACCTCCAAACACAGAATGTGTTATCTTCACAGACAGCGCATCCGTATTAAAAGCTATAGAACATGGCAACTTCAAAAACCCATACATTCAACAAATAGAGCAACTTTCTAACATCAGACACATCAGCTTCTGCTGGATCCCCAGCCACAAAGGGATCCCTGGAAATGACCATGCCGATAGACTGGCCAACGAAGCCCGACTATTACCTGCAACTCAAAACAACAAATTGTCCAGAGCCGACTTCTGTCGTTGGCTCCACAATCAGATCAAAATACATTGGACAACAGAATGGGTACAATCCAACGACAAACACCTAAAGTACATAAAAACAGCAATAGATCCATGGACTGACCACCCTTCCAGAAGTCATCAAAGAATTTTAACCAGATTGAGAATTGGTCACACACGTCTCACGCATCGCCATATCTTAAATAACGAAAGCCCTCCAATCTGCCCGTATTGCGCCGCAGACACCACAGTTAAACACTTACTGATTGAATGCCCAGAGTACGATAATACAAGAGCCAAACTCAATTTATCAAAACACATCGAACAGGTCTTACAGAACGATACAAAAACAGAAATGAAAGTAATAAATTATCTAAAAGAGACCATGTTACTGGATGATATATAATCCACCAAAAGAGGCGAATGAGCTAGACCTCAAAGTCTCTATAAAAATAAGTAAAAAAAAAAAAAAAAAAAAAAGAACGCAATCACCCGTTGAATCATACACATCGTGTCCCAGTGTTGAGTGAATTTTTCCGTCGAAATGGCACCCAAAACCAGTGGAAAAGCTGCGAAGAAGTCTGGCAAGGCCCAGAAAAATATTTCCAAGTCCGACAAGAAAAAGAAGCGCAAGACCCGCAAGGAAAGCTACGCTATTTACATCTACAAAGTGTTGAAGCAAGTCCACCCGGATACTGGCATCTCTTCGAAGGCCATGAGCATCATGAACAGTTTCGTCAACGATATCTTCGAACGCATTGCTGCTGAGGCATCCCGCTTGGCGCACTACAACAAGCGTTCGACGATCACGTCCCGCGAAATCCAAACCGCTGTTCGTCTGCTGCTGCCTGGTGAGCTTGCCAAGCACGCCGTCTCCGAAGGAACGAAGGCTGTCACAAAGTACACCAGCTCGAAGTAAGCCACTGAAATGATTGGCTTCTTTTCATGAACCTCTCTTAAATCGGTCCTTTTCAGGACCACAAACCGCATTCAAACAAAGAATTATCCTTCGTTTCATCTGCACCAGCGAATTAGCGCTTTAATTTCAGGGTGTCCGTCTTCGTCAACGTTATTGTTCAGTTTGTTGCGTTTGCCTGTACTAAATGGCATTAGTGCAGGTAAACGCAGCCATATCCTAAGTTTGTTTGCGAACTTTGTATTGGAAACAATGATGCTGTGATTGACATTAAAGTTCTGCGTTGTTCATTGTAAATATTAATGTTAAATAGAACCTTAGCACGTTTAAAAACAAACATTAAAACAAAGTCCGCACTGGTTGGAAGCGTTTTGCGAGGTGAAATTGAAAATGGAGTTTCGTGTATCATGAATTATGAATAGAAGTCGTTTCGCTCGTTGTATGACAATCATTTTTTTAATTAAATTTTCCTCGCGCATACGAGGATAATTTATCGACAAAGCAACCAATAGCAGCTTATGTGTCGTGAGTCGAATGTTGTAATAGATTTGTTCGATTTTAAACTTGCTAATAAGTATTGAAGGGTCGTCTTCTTGAGCATTATAATTTACGTTTGTATAAGCATCAGTTAAGCTGTTTGAGTTGAACATTTGTTGTAAAATATATAGTCATACTATTCGTTCGTAGTTTGTTGTAAGCAGCGATGTTGGTATAATAGTCATAGGTTATATAGATTTATTTATTTATTTATTTATTTATTATAGAGTATCGAGCCTCCATGGCCTACATACACAATTAAAACTAATGTCTTATAAACTATGTGTTCCTAAAATTAGACGTAATGCAATCTCGAATGACGCTAGTACATTTCGGTACACTGAAGGACAGGTCTACAAAATTTGAAAATAAATTAAAATTCTTGGACATTAATAACAACGGATCCCTAGATGGTGATAAAGTATTGATCAATATAGTCAAAATCCTCAGATGCCCTATTAAAAAGCGAAACTTTGACAAGAAAAAGTTAAAATACCTCCCATAACATTGATTATTTAAAACAAATTTTCCCCCTTTTCACACTTTCCTCGTTATAACAAAACGACATACGTGAAGGCTTGCATTCGTATGTACAATTTCATAATAGCAATCGAAAGAAAATTCTTGGAATGTTCAACAGTATTGGTGGTCCTGAAAAGGACCGTTTTGAGAAGGAAATGCCCCGTTTAGACAGGGACCGCTTCCGGATGCATGGACGATTTAGGCACGCTCTCCGCGGATGCGACGGGCCAGCTGGATGTCCTTGGGCATGATGGTGACGCGCTTGGCGTGGATGGCGCACAGATTCGTGTCTTCGAACAGACCAACCAGATACGCCTCGCTGGCTTCCTGCAGCGCCATGACGGCTGAGCTCTGGAAGCGGAGATCAGTCTTGAAGTCCTGGGCGATCTCACGCACCAAGCGCTGGAAGGGCAGCTTGCGGATGAGCAGCTCGGTCGACTTCTGGTAGCGACGGATTTCTCGGAGGGCCACCGTTCCCGGACGGTAACGATGCGGCTTCTTCACTCCTCCGGTGGCCGGGGCACTTTTACGAGCAGCCTTGGTGGCCAGCTGCTTGCGAGGAGCCTTACCTCCAGTCGATTTACGAGCGGTTTGCTTGGTACGAGCCATTTCACTTCGGGAGCGTAGGTTTCGTTGAGCACGGAGCGAACTTGTTTATTTGACAAAAGTTGAACGTTAAATGAGGAAACTGCTCGAACAAGAGCTCTTTATATGCGCTTGCCAACCCTTGTTTTCTCTCATCTTAAGAGCAAGAGGGAATGCGTGGATGAAAAAGTAGAAATAGGGACGTTGAGCTCGAAAACGCTCATTCGTGATCGTTAATTTGAAGTTGGAACATCGTGAACGTACAATCCTGTGCTCATCATGACTGGAAGAGGAAAGGGAGGAAAAGGTCTGGGTAAAGGAGGAGCCAAGCGTCACCGAAAAGTGCTGCGGGATAACATCCAGGGCATTACCAAGCCCGCCATCCGCCGTTTGGCTCGGCGCGGAGGAGTGAAACGTATCTCCGGCCTCATCTACGAGGAAACCCGTGGCGTCCTGAAAGTATTTCTGGAGAATGTGATTCGTGATGCGGTCACTTACACTGAACACGCCAAGCGTAAGACCGTCACCGCTATGGATGTGGTGTATGCTCTGAAGCGTCAGGGCCGCACTCTGTACGGTTTTGGAGGTTAAATTCAACGTGCTCTAACAAACCTCCAAATGGAGTCTCAAAACGGTCCTTTTCAGGACCACAATACATTACTCAAGAGCTGTGTCTTTCGCAACATTAAAATGTTTTATTTGAGAGAAAAAATGTCTATGATGGCTTCGAATGGTGTGCGTAACATTTTACTTGCATAACAAGCACTCACACTGCTGTATATTCAGTGCATTTACATGAGATGGCGTTTTGTGAATGTGATTTTTTAACTTATACGTATCCGTTTGAAGCGTTCGCAAAAGCAACGATTGAAGCGTTTGTTAAAATGAATCATTTTTTCTCTCTTGCGTTTTTTTTATCTAAATTTTCTGATAAACATATTTTTTTTAGAGCAAACCTCTCATCCTCTTGAAGCAATAATCGCCGCTACACATGCGCTTCGTTTATTGACACTTGTGATAATTATTCAAAAGAAGAATTGGGCGAAAAAAGCTACACCGTTTTCATGAGGTTTGTGAGTTTATTATAATAGCTATGTATAAAATGCTGCCTTTGACTCCGTAAATCACTCAACGCTAATTTCAAAACTATTAAGCTACGGAATAAATAGAACGCTTGTTCATTGGCTCTCCTGTAATTTAAGTGTAAGACAAATTACAGTGAATATTTCATCCGGGGTTCCACAAGCCAGTATTCTAGGCCCTATTCTTTTATCGTTTTCATAAATGATGTTATTTACGTTATACAAGATTGCGAAAAATTGTTTTATGCAAATGATATGAAAATGTTCCTACCGGTATCAGATCAAACCGATTGTGTAACTCTTCAAAACTGTTTAATTCGATTTAACTCATACCCACCAAATACTTTCTGCAAGATTTGCTATCAGGGTGCTATGAACATGAAGAAATTAACTCCACCTCCAAAATCTATGCTGTTAACTGAATGCTATATATTTTCTTGGGATACTGACTTCATTTGGTATACTGACTTAGCGATGCTCCGCTAGCGATGCTTACATTTTGGTTTGTACATTTGGTAATTGTTCCCCACCTTCCGTTAATGATAATGATAAAATGTTTCCCAGTTATTATCCAGGACAAACACCCTGGGACCTCATAGATCGCATAATGAATTATTTAGGAAAAGTAACGCTCAGCCCTCTACGTTACGCTAGCGTTTCAAGTAACGTCTGTCTAGCGCAAACCCAAGCAGCATTTTTGAACGCCTGGTTTAATCGTCGTGGATAAGCAAATTGAGGTAAAAATAAGGCTCAGCCCTCTACGTTACGCTAGCGATACGCGTAACGCCTGTTTACCACAAACCCAAGCAGCATTTTTGAACGCCTGTTTTAACCGCCGTGGATGAGCAAATTAATAGATTATCATCGTTGTTTTACATGATAATTAGAAAAGCAACAATTTTTGAACAAACATAAAAAGAACAGCAATTGCAAAGATAACACTCATTGATAATTCATGAGTATAAATAAATAATATTATTACTATTAGGCTATCATTTTTAACAGCAATCAGAGTTGTAACAACTTCACGTATTATAATAATAACAATCTTACACATAAAAAATTGTTACTTTTAAAAATGATTATTTATTTATTTTCCCAACTATTGATAAAGCAGGATAATGAAATACATACAAATATTTACTACCTTCATTAACCTCAATTTAAAAAGAGCCCTCGCACCTAAAGTAAAGTTTATTCACAATAGGCGGAAACATAGATTGAATAGGTAATAATTATATGTCATATACATTTTTAATTTATTAATATTTTTAATATTTTATACTTTCTAATCATAGGAAATGTTACTAAAATTGAAAGCTTTTGGGGTGTTTATGAAATTTTCAAAAATACTGCTTGGGAATTTTAAAAGGCATGTAACGCTTCTCATATGTAACGTAGATCACTGAGCCTTACTTTTACCAATTATTTAGATGGCGTTGCTACTGGTTGCAGGGACTTTGATCACCACTAGATGGCGTTATTGAATGTGGAGTTGCATATGCGTTAGGGCATTTCAATACTTTGTATTTTATAGGCATTCCTACATTGCAAATCATTTTATTGTTTCAAACAACGAAACACTTTAAAATGCTTCACAAATTTGGGTAACTGGTGATTAAGATGAAGGGTGAAGGGAAACATTAATAAGTATGGTTGTTTATTTGAACCTTCCTAATTTTTGGTCCAACTTTTTTAAAGCCATTGTCAACGTTTCCCGATATATTGAAAGCCAAAGAACTTAAGGCTACCTAAACGCACAACATTTTTCGACAATCGACCCTTTCAACATTTTCCCGTGGTTAACGATAATTCAGGTAAAAGTGTCCTTTACTGTTTTCAGAAAAAGTCAACACGCAGGTATCACTGGTTGTATTTATATGGTAAAACCAACCCTCTTGAACAAGCTACCTGGAAAATCTTATGCATCGCTTATGATATGCTGCATTTTGTAGAATTCGTAGCGAGAGGTTACAGAATTGAAAATATTAAGGGATGCTTTTTGTGCCAAAGGACGGCACATTTTTTCATTTACATTTTGTACACAGTTTCAAGCACGGTTCTTGATATATCTGGATTTTTTTCCTTCTGGTTCTCCCATAACAGCATAAATCGAATAAAATGTCTTTGGCAAAGTAATTTGTCGCCCTGAAAAGGACGGTTTTGGGTTTGAGATGAAGGAAGCTTTGTCACACCGTTTAAGCCTTCTTTTCGGTCTTCTTGGGCAGCAGCACGGCCTGAATGTTGGGCAGCACACCACCCTGAGCGATGGTTACTCCGGACAGCAGCTTGTTCAACTCCTCGTCGTTGCGGATGGCCAGCTGCAGATGACGCGGGATGATGCGCGTCTTCTTGTTGTCACGGGCAGCGTTTCCGGCCAACTCAAGCACTTCAGCGGCCAAGTATTCCATGACGGCTGCCAGATACACGGGTGCTCCGGCACCGACGCGCTCGGCATAGTTACCCTTGCGCAGGAGACGATGAATACGGCCAACGGGGAACTGAAGACCGGCACGGTTGGAACGGGACTTTGCCTTTCCCTTTACCTTTCCTCCCTTTCCACGGCCAGACATGGTTAGATTTGATTGGGGTACGTTTGTAAGGGATCACGAACAACACGATGTTCTCCTTGAGAAGGGTCTTTTATAATAGAACAATTTTGACCCGACCGATGCTTATATAGCAGCTTATTCGTGCTGCCCGATACTCGTTTGGAATTTTTCGAGCTGCACGATACGTATTCTCTCTCACAGCCCGTTATAAGCGATCGGAGAGCTCGGAATTTTTCTAGAACGCAATCACCCGTTGAATCATACACATCGTGTCCCAGTGTTGAGTGAATTTTTCCGTCGAAATGGCACCCAAAACCAGTGGAAAAGCTGCGAAGAAGTCTGGCAAGGCCCAGAAAAATATTTCCAAGTCCGACAAGAAAAAGAAGCGCAAGACCCGCAAGGAAAGCTACGCTATTTACATCTACAAAGTGTTGAAGCAAGTCCACCCGGATACTGGCATCTCTTCGAAGGCCATGAGCATCATGAACAGTTTCGTCAACGATATCTTCGAACGCATTGCTGCTGAGGCATCCCGCTTGGCGCACTACAACAAGCGTTCGACGATCACGTCCCGCGAAATCCAAACCGCTGTTCGTCTGCTGCTGCCTGGTGAGCTTGCCAAGCACGCCGTCTCCGAAGGAACGAAGGCTGTCACAAAGTACACCAGCTCGAAGTAAGCCACTGAAATGATTGGCTTCTTTTCATGAACCTCTCTTAAATCGGTCCTTTTCAGGACCACAAACCGCATTCAAACAAAGAATTATCCTTCGTTTCATCTGCACCAGCGAATTAGCGCTTTAATTTCAGGGTGTCCGTCTTCGTCAACGTTATTGTTCAGTTTGTTGCGTTTGCCTGTACTAAATGGCATTAGTGCAGGTAAACGCAGCCATATCCTAAGTTTGTTTGCGAACTTTGTATTGGAAACAATGATGCTGTGATTGACATTAAAGTTCTGCGTTGTTCATTGTAAATATTAATGTTAAATAGAACCTTAGCACGTTTAAAAAAAAAACATTAAAACAAAGTCCGCACTGGTTGGAAGCGTTTTGCGAGGTGAAATTGAAAATGGAGTTTCATGTATCATGAATTATGAATAGAAGTCGTTTCGCTCGTTGTATGACAATCATTTTTTAATTAAATTTTCCTCGCGCATACGAGGATAATTTATCGACAAAGCAACCAATAGCAGCTTATGTGTCGTGAGTCGAATGTTGTAATAGATTTGTTCGATTTTAAACTTGCTAATAAGGATTGAAGGGTCGTCTTCTTGAGCATTATAATTTACGTTTGTATAAGCATCAGTTAAGCTGTTTGAGTTGAACATTTGTTGTAAAATATATAGTCATACTATTCGTTCGTAGTTTGTTGTAAGCAGCGATGTTGGTATAATAGTCATAGGTTATATAGATGGTGATAAAGTATTGATCAATATAGTCAAAATCCTCAGATGCCCTATTAAAAAGCGAAACTTTGACAAGAAAAAGTTAAAATACCTCCCATAACATTGATTATTTAAAACAAATTTTCCCCCTTTTCACACTTTCCTCGTTATAACAAAACGACATACGTGAAGGCTTGCATTCGTATGTACAATTTCATAATAGCAATCGAAAGAAAATTCTTGGAATGTTCAATAGTATTGGTGGTCCTGAAAAGGACCGTTTTGAGAAGGAAATGCCCCGTTTAGACAGGGACCGCTTCCGGATGCATGGACGATTTAGGCACGCTCTCCGCGGATGCGACGGGCCAGCTGGATGTCCTTGGGCATGATGGTGACGCGCTTGGCGTGGATGGCGCACAGATTCGTGTCTTCGAACAGACCAACCAGATACGCCTCGCTGGCTTCCTGCAGCGCCATGACGGCTGAGCTCTGGAAGCGGAGATCAGTCTTGAAGTCCTGGGCGATCTCACGCACCAAGCGCTGGAAGGGCAGCTTGCGGATGAGCAGCTCGGTCGACTTCTGGTAGCGACGGATTTCTCGGAGGGCCACCGTTCCCGGACGGTAACGATGCGGCTTCTTCACTCCTCCGGTGGCCGGGGCACTTTTACGAGCAGCCTTGGTGGCCAGCTGCTTGCGAGGAGCCTTACCTCCAGTCGATTTACGAGCGGTTTGCTTGGTACGAGCCATTTCACTTCGGGAGCGTAGGTTTCGTTGAGCACGGAGCGAACTTGTTTATTTGACAAAAGTTGAACGTTAAATGAGGAAACTGCTCGAACAAGAGCTCTTTTTATGCGCTTGCCAACCCTTGTTTTCTCTCATCTTAAGAGCAAGAGGGAATGCGTGGATGAAAAAGTAGAAATAGAGCTCGAAAACGCTCATTCGTGATCGTCAATTTGAAGTGTGAACATCGTGAACGTACAATCCTGTGCTCATCATGACTGGAAGAGGAAAGGGAGGAAAAGGTCTGGGTAAAGGAGGAGCCAAGCGTCACCGAAAAGTGCTGCGGGATAACATCCAGGGCATTACCAAGCCCGCCATCCGCCGTTTGGCTCGGCGCGGAGGAGTGAAACGTATCTCCGGCCTCATCTACGAGGAAACCCGTGGCGTCCTGAAAGTATTTCTGGAGAATGTGATTCGTGATGCGGTCACTTACACTGAACACGCCAAGCGTAAGACCGTCACCGCTATGGATGTGGTGTATGCTCTGAAGCGTCAGGGCCGCACTCTGTACGGTTTTGGAGGTTAAATTCAACGTGCTCTAACAAACCTCCAAATGGAGTCTCAAAACGGTCCTTTTCAGGACCACAATACATTACTCAAGAGCTGTGTCTTTCGCAACATTAAAATGTTTTATTTGAGAGAAAAATGTCTATGATGGCTTCGAATGGTGTGCGTAACATTTTACTTGCATAACAAGCACTCACACTGCTGTATATTCAGTGCATTTACATGAGATGGCGTTTTGTGAATGTGATTTTTTAACTTATACGTATCCGTTTGAAGCGTTCGCAAAAGCAACGATTGAAGCGTTTGTTAAAATGAATCATTTTTTCTCTCTTGCGTTTTTTATCTAAATTTTCTGATAAACATATTTTTTTTAGAGCAAACCTCTCATCCTCTTGAAGCAATAATCGCCGCTACACATGCGCTTCGTTTATTGACACTTGTGATAATTATTCAAAAGAAGAATTGGGCGAAAAAAGCTACACCGTTTTCATGAGGTTTGTGAGTTTATTATAATAGCTATGTATAAAATGCTGCCTTTGACTCCGTAAATCACTCAACGCTAATTTCAAAACTATTAAGCTACGGAATAAATAGAACGCTTGTTCATTGGCTCTCCTGTAATTTAAGTGTAAGACAAATTACAGTGAATATTTCATCCGGGGTTCCACAAGCCAGTATTCTAGGCCCTATTCTTTTATCGTTTTCATAAATGATGTTATTTACGTTATACAAGATTGCGAAAAATTGTTTTATGCAAATGATATGAAAATGTTCCTACCGGTATCAGATCAAACCGATTGTGTAACTCTTCAAAACTGTTTAATTCGATTTAACTCATACCCACCAAATACTTTCTGCAAGATTTGCTATCAGGGTGCTATGAACATGAAGAAATTAACTCCACCTCCAAAATCTATGCTGTTAACTGAATGCTATATATTTTCTTGGGATACTGACTTCATTTGGTATACTGACTTAGCGATGCTCCGCTAGCGATGCTTACATTTTGGTTTGTACATTTGGTAATTGTTCCCCACCTTCCGTTAATGATAATGATAAAATGTTTCCCAGTTATTATCCAGGACAAACACCCTGGGACCTCATAGATCGCATAATGAATTATTTAGGAAAAGTAACGCTCAGCCCTCTACGTTACGCTAGCGTTTCAAGTAACGTCTGTCTAGCGCAAACCCAAGCAGCATTTTTGAACGCCTGGTTTAATCGTCGTGGATAAGCAAATTGAGGTAAAAATAAGGCTCAGCCCTCTACGTTACGCTAGCGATACGCGTAACGCCTGTTTACCACAAACCCAAGCAGCATTTTTGAACGCCTGTTTTAACCGCCGTGGATGAGCAAATTAATAGATTATCATCGTTGTTTTACATGATAATTAGAAAAGCAACAATTTTTGAACAAACATAAAAAAGAACAGCAATTGCAAAGATAACACTCATTGATAATTCATGAGTATAAATAAATAATATTATTACTATTAGGCTATCATTTTTAACAGCAATCAGAGTTGTAACAACTTCACGTATTATAATAATAACAATCTTACACATAAAAAATTGTTACTTTTAAAAATGATTATTTATTTATTTTCCCAACTATTGATAAAGCAGGATAATGAAATACATACAAATATTTACTACCTTCATTAACCTCAATTTAAAAAAGAGCCCTCGCACCTAAAGTAAAGTTTATTCACAATAGGCGGAAACATAGATTGAATAGGTAATAATTATATGTCATATACATTTTTAATTTATTAATATTTTTAATATTTTATACTTTCTAATCATAGGAAATGTTACTAAAATTGAAAGCTTTTGGGGTGTTTATGAAATTTTCAAAAATACTGCTTGGGAATTTTAAAAGGCATGTAACGCTTCTCATATGTAACGTAGATCACTGAGCCTTACTTTTACCAATTATTTAGATGGCGTTGCTACTGGTTGCAGGGACTTTGATCACCACTAGATGGCGTTATTGAATGTGGAGTTGCATATGCGTTAGGGCATTTCAATACTTTGTATTTTATAGGCATTCCTACATTGCAAATCATTTTATTGTTTCAAACAACGAAACACTTTAAAATGCTTCACAAATTTGGGTAACTGGTGATTAAGATGAAGGGTGAAGGGAAACATTAATAAGTATGGTTGTTTATTTGAACCTTCCTAATTTTTGGTCCAACTTTTTAAAGCCATTGTCAACGTTTCCCGATATATTGAAAGCCAAAGAACTTAAGGCTACCTAAACGCACAACATTTTTCGACAATCGACCCTTTCAACATTTTCCCGTGGTTAACGATAATTCAGGTAAAAGTGTCCTTTACTGTTTTCAGAAAAAGTCAACACGCAGGTATCACTGGTTGTATTTATATGGTAAAACCAACCCTCTTGAACAAGCTACCTGGAAAATCTTATGCATCGCTTATGATATGCTGCATTTTGTAGAATTCGTAGCGAGAGGTTACAGAATTGAAAATATTAAGGGATGCTTTTTGTGCCAAAGGACGGCACATTTTTTCATTTACATTTTGTACACAGTTTCAAGCACGGTTCTTGATATATCTGGATTTTTTTCCTTCTGGTTCTCCCATAACAGCATAAATCGAATAAAATGTCTTTGGCAAAGTAATTTGTCGCCCTGAAAAGGACGGTTTTGGGTTTGAGATGAAGGAAGCTTTGTCACACCGTTTAAGCCTTCTTTTCGGTCTTCTTGGGCAGCAGCACGGCCTGAATGTTGGGCAGCACACCACCCTGAGCGATGGTTACTCCGGACAGCAGCTTGTTCAACTCCTCGTCGTTGCGGATGGCCAGCTGCAGATGACGCGGGATGATGCGCGTCTTCTTGTTGTCACGGGCAGCGTTTCCGGCCAACTCAAGCACTTCAGCGGCCAAGTATTCCATGACGGCTGCCAGATACACGGGTGCTCCGGCACCGACGCGCTCGGCATAGTTACCCTTGCGCAGGAGACGATGAATACGGCCAACGGGGAACTGAAGACCGGCACGGTTGGAACGGGACTTTGCCTTTCCCTTTACCTTTCCTCCCTTTCCACGGCCAGACATGGTTAGATTTGATTGGGGTACGTTTGTAAGGGATCACGAACAACACGATGTTCTCCTTGAGAAGGGTCTTTTATAATAGAACAATTTTGACCCGACCGATGCTTATATAGCAGCTTATTCGTGCTGCCCGATACTCGTTTGAATTTTTCGAGCTGCACGATACGTATTCTCTCTCACAGCCCGTTATAAGCGATCGGAGAGCTCGGAATTTTTCTAGAACGCAATCACCCGTTGAATCATACACATCGTGTCCCAGTGTTGAGTGAATTTTTCCGTCGAAATGGCACCCAAAACCAGTGGAAAAGCTGCGAAGAAGTCTGGCAAGGCCCAGAAAAATATTTCCAAGTCCGACAAGAAAAAGAAGCGCAAGACCCGCAAGGAAAGCTACGCTATTTACATCTACAAAGTGTTGAAGCAAGTCCACCCGGATACTGGCATCTCTTCGAAGGCCATGAGCATCATGAACAGTTTCGTCAACGATATCTTCGAACGCATTGCTGCTGAGGCATCCCGCTTGGCGCACTACAACAAGCGTTCGACGATCACGTCCCGCGAAATCCAAACCGCTGTTCGTCTGCTGCTGCCTGGTGAGCTTGCCAAGCACGCCGTCTCCGAAGGAACGAAGGCTGTCACAAAGTACACCAGCTCGAAGTAAGCCACTGAAATGATTGGCTTCTTTTCATGAACCTCTTAAATCGGTCCTTTTCAGGACCACAAACCGCATTCAAACAAAGAATTATCCTTCGTTTCATCTGCACCAGCGAATTAGCGCTTTAATTTCAGGGTGTCCGTCTTCGTCAACGTTATTGTTCAGTTTGTTGCGTTTGCCTGTACTAAATGGCATTAGTGCAGGTAAACGCAGCCATATCCTAAGTTTGTTTGCGAACTTTGTATTGGAAACAATGATGCTGTGATTGACATTAAAGTTCTGCGTTGTTCATTGTAAATATTAATGTTAAATAGAACCTTAGCACGTTTAAAAAAAAACATTAAAACAAAGTCCGCACTGGTTGGAAGCGTTTTGCGAGGTGAAATTGAAAATGGAGTTTCGTGTATCATGAATTATGAATAGAAGTCGTTTCGCTCGTTGTATGACAATCATTTTTTTAATTAAATTTTCCTCGCGCATACGAGGATAATTTATCGACAAAGCAACCAATAGCAGCTTATGTGTCGTGAGTCGAATGTTGTAATAGATTTGTTCGATTTTAAACTTGCTAATAAGGATTGAAGGGTCGTCTTCTTGAGCATTATAATTTACGTTTGTATAAGCATCAGTTAAGCTGTTTGAGTTGAACATTTGTTGTAAAATATATAGTCATACTATTCGTTCGTAGTTTGTTGTAAGCAGCGATGTTGGTATAATAGTCATAGGTTATATAGATGGTGATAAAGTATTGATCAATATAGTCAAAATCCTCAGATGCCCTATTAAAAAGCGAAACTTTGACAAGAAAAAGTTAAAATACCTCCCATAACATTGATTATTTAAAACAAATTTTCCCCCTTTTCACACTTTCCTCGTTATAACAAAACGACATACGTGAAGGCTTGCATTCGTATGTACAATTTCATAATAGCAATCGAAAGAAAATTCTTGGAATGTTCAACAGTATTGGTGGTCCTGAAAAGGACCGTTTTGAGAAGGAAATGCCCCGTTTAGACAGGGACCGCTTCCGGATGCATGGACGATTTAGGCACGCTCTCCGCGGATGCGACGGGCCAGCTGGATGTCCTTGGGCATGATGGTGACGCGCTTGGCGTGGATGGCGCACAGATTCGTGTCTTCGAACAGACCAACCAGATACGCCTCGCTGGCTTCCTGCAGCGCCATGACGGCTGAGCTCTGGAAGCGGAGATCAGTCTTGAAGTCCTGGGCGATCTCACGTACCAAGCGCTGGAAGGGCAGCTTGCGGATGAGCAGCTCGGTCGACTTCTGGTAGCGACGGATTTCTCGGAGGGCCACCGTTCCCGGACGGTAACGATGCGGCTTCTTCACTCCTCCGGTGGCCGGGGCACTTTTACGAGCAGCCTTGGTGGCCAGCTGCTTGCGAGGAGCCTTACCTCCAGTCGATTTACGAGCGGTTTGCTTGGTACGAGCCATTTCACTTCGGGAGCGTAGGTTTCGTTGAGCACGGAGCGAACTTGTTTATTTGACAAAAGTTGAACGTTAAATGAGGAAACTGCTCGAACAAGAGCTCTTTTATGCGCTTGCCAACCCTTGTTTTCTCTCATCTTAAGAGCAAGAGGGAATGCGTGGATGAAAAAGTAGAAATAGGGACGTTGAGCTCGAAAACGCTCATTCGTGATCGTCAATTTGAAGTGTGAACATCGTGAACGTACAATCCTGTGCTCATCATGACTGGAAGAGGAAAGGGAGGAAAAGGTCTGGGTAAAGGAGGAGCCAAGCGTCACCGAAAAGTGCTGCGGGATAACATCCAGGGCATTACCAAGCCCGCCATCCGCCGTTTGGCTCGGCGCGGAGGAGTGAAACGTATCTCCGGCCTCATCTACGAGGAAACCCGTGGCGTCCTGAAAGTATTTCTGGAGAATGTGATTCGTGATGCGGTCACTTACACTGAACACGCCAAGCGTAAGACCGTCACCGCTATGGATGTGGTGTATGCTCTGAAGCGTCAGGGCCGCACTCTGTACGGTTTTGGAGGTTAAATTCAACGTGCTCTAACAAACCTCCAAATGGAGTCTCAAAACGGTCCTTTTCAGGACCACAATACATTACTCAAGAGCTGTGTCTTTCGCAACATTAAAATGTTTTATTTGAGAGAAAAAATGTCTATGATGGCTTCGAATGGTGTGCGTAACATTTTACTTGCATAACAAGCACTCACACTGCTGTATATTCAGTGCATTTACATGAGATGGCGTTTTGTGAATGTGATTTTTTACTTATACGTATCCGTTTGAAGCGTTCGCAAAAGCAACGATTGAAGCGTTTGTTAAAATGAATCATTTTTTCTCTCTTGCGTTTTTTTATCTAAATTTTCTGATAAACATATTTTTTTAGAGCAAACCTCTCATCCTCTTGAAGCAATAATCGCCGCTACACATGCGCTTCGTTTATTGACACTTGTGATAATTATTCAAAAGAAGAATTGGGCGAAAAAAAGCTACACCGTTTTCATGAGGTTTGTGAGTTTATTATAATAGCTATGTATAAAATGCTGCCTTTGACTCCGTAAATCACTCAACGCTAATTTCAAAACTATTAAGCTACGGAATAAATAGAACGCTTGTTCATTGGCTCTCCTGTAATTTAAGTGTAAGACAAATTACAGTGAATATTTCATCCGGGGTTCCACAAGCCAGTATTCTAGGCCCTATTCTTTTATCGTTTTCATAAATGATGTTATTTACGTTATACAAGATTGCGAAAAATTGTTTTATGCAAATGATATGAAAATGTTCCTACCGGTATCAGATCAAACCGATTGTGTAACTCTTCAAAACTGTTTAATTCGATTTAACTCATACCCACCAAATACTTTCTGCAAGATTTGCTATCAGGGTGCTATGAACATGAAGAAATTAACTCCACCTCCAAAATCTATGCTGTTAACTGAATGCTATATATTTTCTTGGGATACTGACTTCATTTGGTATACTGACTTAGCGATGCTCCGCTAGCGATGCTTACATTTTGGTTTGTACATTTGGTAATTGTTCCCCAGCTTCCGTTAATGATAATGATAAAATGTTTCCCAGTTATTATCCAGGACAAACACCCTGGGACCTCATAGATCGCATAATGAATTATTTAGGAAAAGTAACGCTCAGCCCTCTACGTTACGCTAGCGTTTCAAGTAACGTCTGTCTAGCGCAAACCCAAGCAGCATTTTTGAACGCCTGGTTTAATCGTCGTGGATAAGCAAATTGAGGTAAAAATAAGGCTCAGCCCTCTACGTTACGCTAGCGATACGCGTAACGCCTGTTTACCACAAACCCAAGCAGCATTTTTGAACGCCTGTTTTAACCGCCGTGGATGAGCAAATTAATAGATTATCATCGTTGTTTTACATGATAATTAGAAAAGCAACAATTTTTGAACAAACATAAAAAAGAACAGCAATTGCAAAGATAACACTCATTGATAATTCATGAGTATAAATAAATAATATTATTACTATTAGGCTATCATTTTTAACAGCAATCAGAGTTGTAACAACTTCACGTATTATAATAATAACAATCTTACACATAAAAAATTGTTACTTTTAAAAATGATTATTTATTTATTTTCCCAACTATTGATAAAGCAGGATAATGAAATACATACAAATATTTACTACCTTCATTAACCTCAATTTAAAAAGAGCCCTGGCACCTAAAGTAAAGTTTATTCACAATAGGCGGAAACATAGATTGAATAGGTAATAATTATATGTCATATACATTTTTAATTTATTAATATTTTTAATATTTTATACTTTCTAATCATAGGAAATGTTACTAAAATTGAAAGCTTTTGGGGTGTTTATGAAATTTTCAAAAATACTGCTTGGGAATTTTAAAAGGCATGTAACGCTTCTCATATGTAACGTAGATCACTGAGCCTTACTTTTACCAATTATTTAGATGGCGTTGCTACTGGTTGCAGGGACTTTGATCACCACTAGATGGCGTTATTGAATGTGGAGTTGCATATGCGTTAGGGCATTTCAATACTTTGTATTTTATAGGCATTCCTACATTGCAAATCATTTTATTGTTTCAAACAACGAAACACTTTAAAATGCTTCACAAATTTGGGTAACTGGTGATTAAGATGAAGGGTGAAGGGAAACATTTATAAGTATGGTTGTTTATTTGAACCTTCCTAATTTTTGGTCCAACTTTTTAAAGCCATTGTCAACGTTTCCCGATATATTGAAAGCCAAAGAACTTAAGGCTACCTAAACGCACAACATTTTTCGACAATCGACCCTTTCAACATTTTCCCGTGGTTAACGATAATTCAGGTAAAAGTGTCCTTTACTGTTTTCAGAAAAAGTCAACACGCAGGTATCACTGGTTGTATTTATATGGTAAAACCAACCCTCTTGAACAAGCTACCTGGAAAATCTTATGCATCGCTTATGATATGCTGCATTTTGTAGAATTCGTAGCGAGAGGTTACAGAATTGAAAATATTAAGGGATGCTTTTTGTGCCAAAGGACGGCACATTTTTTCATTTACATTTTGTACACAGTTTCAAGCACGGTTCTTGATATATCTGGATTTTTTTCCTTCTGGTTCTCCCATAACAGCATAAATCGAATAAAATGTCTTTGGCAAAGTAATTTGTCGCCCTGAAAAGGACGGTTTTGGGTTTGAGATGAAGGAAGCTTTGTCACACCGTTTAAGCCTTCTTTTCGGTCTTCTTGGGCAGCAGCACGGCCTGAATGTTGGGCAGCACACCACCCTGAGCGATGGTTACTCCGGACAGCAGCTTGTTCAACTCCTCGTCGTTGCGGATGGCCAGCTGCAGATGACGCGGGATGATGCGCGTCTTCTTGTTGTCACGGGCAGCGTTTCCGGCCAACTCAAGCACTTCAGCGGCCAAGTATTCCATGACGGCTGCCAGATACACGGGTGCTCCGGCACCGACGCGCTCGGCATAGTTACCCTTGCGCAGGAGACGATGAATACGGCCAACGGGGAACTGAAGACCGGCACGGTTGGAACGGGACTTTGCCTTTCCCTTTACCTTTCCTCCCTTTCCACGGCCAGACATGGTTAGATTTGATTGGGGTACGTTTGTAAGGGATCACGAACAACACGATGTTCTCCTTGAGAAGGGTCTTTTTATAATAGAACAATTTTGACCCGACCGATGCTTATATAGCAGCTTATTCGTGCTGCCCGATACTCGTTTGGAATTTTTCGAGCTGCACGATACGTATTCTCTCTCACAGCCCGTTATAAGCGATCGGAGAGCTCGGAATTTTTCTAGAACGCAATCACCCGTTGAATCATACACATCGTGTCCCAGTGTTGAGTGAATTTTTCCGTCGAAATGGCACCCAAAACCAGTGGAAAAGCTGCGAAGAAGTCTGGCAAGGCCCAGAAAAATATTTCCAAGTCCGACAAGAAAAAGAAGCGCAAGACCCGCAAGGAAAGCTACGCTATTTACATCTACAAAGTGTTGAAGCAAGTCCACCCGGATACTGGCATCTCTTCGAAAGCCATGAGCATCATGAACAGTTTCGTCAACGATATCTTCGAACGCATTGCTGCTGAGGCATCCCGCTTGGCGCACTACAACAAGCGTTCGACGATCACGTCCCGCGAAATCCAAACCGCTGTTCGTCTGCTGCTGCCTGGTGAGCTTGCCAAGCACGCCGTCTCCGAAGGAACGAAGGCTGTCACAAAGTACACCAGCTCGAAGTAAGCCACTGAAATGATTGGCTTCGTTCTCTTAAATCGGTCCTTTTCAGGACCACAAACCGCATTCAAACAAAGAATTATCCTTCGTTTCATCTGCACCAGCGAATTAGCGCTTTAATTTCAGGGTGTCCGTCTTCGTCAACGTTATTGTTCAGTTTGTTGCGTTTGCCTGTACTAAATGGCATTAGTGCAGGTAAACGCAGCCATATCCTAAGTTTGTTTGCGAACTTTGTATTGGAAACAATGATGCTGTGATTGACATTAAAGTTCTGCGTTGTTCATTGTAAATATTAATGTTAAATAGAACCTTAGCACGTTTAAAAAAAAACATTAAAACAAAGTCCGCACTGGTTGGAAGCGTTTTGCGAGGTGAAATTGAAAATGGAGTTTCGTGTATCATGAATTATGAATAGAAGTCGTTTCGCTCGTTGTATGACAATCATTTTTTAATTAAATTTTCCTCGCGCATACGAGGATAATTTATCGACAAAGCAACCAATAGCAGCTTATGTGTCGTGAGTCGAATGTTGTAATAGATTTGTTCGATTTTAAACTTGCTAATAAGGATTGAAGGGTCGTCTTCTTGAGCATTATAATTTACGTTTGTATAAGCATCAGTTAAGCTGTTTGAGTTGAACATTTGTTGTAAAATATATAGTCATACTATTCGTTCGTAGTTTGTTGTAAGCAGCGATGTTGGTATAATAGTCATAGGTATAGATGGTAATAAAGTATTGATCAATATAGTCAAAATCCTCAGATGCCCTATTAAAAAGCGAAACTTTGACAAGAAAAAGTTAAAATACCTCCCATAACATTGATTATTTAAAACAAATTTTCCCCCTTTTCACACTTTCCTCGTTATAACAAAACGACATACGTGAAGGCTTGCATTCGTATGTACAATTTCATAATAGCAATCGAAAGAAAATTCTTGGAATGTTCAACAGTATTGGTGGTCCTGAAAAGGACCGTTTTGAGAAGGAAATGCCCCGTTTAGACAGGGACCGCTTCCGGATGCATGGACGATTTAGGCACGCTCTCCGCGGATGCGACGGGCCAGCTGGATGTCCTTGGGCATGATGGTGACGCGCTTGGCGTGGATGGCGCACAGATTCGTGTCTTCGAACAGACCAACCAGATACGCCTCGCTGGCTTCCTGCAGCGCCATGACGGCTGAGCTCTGGAAGCGGAGATCAGTCTTGAAGTCCTGGGCGATCTCACGCACCAAGCGCTGGAAGGGCAGCTTGCGGATGAGCAGCTCGGTCGACTTCTGGTAGCGACGGATTTCGGAGGGCCACCGTTCCCGGACGGTAACGATGCGGCTTCTTCACTCCTCCGGTGGCCGGGGCACTTTTACGAGCAGCCTTGGTGGCCAGCTGCTTGCGAGGAGCCTTACCTCCAGTCGATTTACGAGCGGTTTGCTTGGTACGAGCCATTTCACTTCGGGAGCGTAGGTTTCGTTGAGCACGGAGCGAACTTGTTTATTTGACAAAAGTTGAACGTTAAATGAGGAAACTGCTCGAACAAGAGCTCTTTTATGCGCTTGCCAACCCTTGTTTTCTCTCATCTTAAGAGCAAGAGGGAATGCGTGGATGAAAAAGTAGAAATAGGGACGTTGAGCTCGAAAACGCTCATTCGTGATCGTCAATTTGAAGTGTGAACATCGTGAACGTACAATCCTGTGCTCATCATGACTGGAAGAGGAAAGGGAGGAAAAGGTCTGGGTAAAGGAGGAGCCAAGCGTCACCGAAAAGTGCTGCGGGATAACATCCAGGGCATTACCAAGCCCGCCATCCGCCGTTTGGCTCGGCGCGGAGGAGTGAAACGTATCTCCGGCCTCATCTACGAGGAAACCCGTGGCGTCCTGAAAGTATTTCTGGAGAATGTGATTCGTGATGCGGTCACTTACACTGAACACGCCAAGCGTAAGACCGTCACCGCTATGGATGTGGTGTATGCTCTGAAGCGTCAGGGCCGCACTCTGTACGGTTTTGGAGGTTAAATTCAACGTGCTCTAACAAACCTCCAAATGGAGTCTCAAAACGGTCCTTTTCAGGACCACAATACATTACTCAAGAGCTGTGTCTTTCGCAACATTAAAATGTTTTATTTGAGAGAAAAAATGTCTATGATGGCTTCGAATGGTGTGCGTAACATTTTACTTGCATAACAAGCACTCACACTGCTGTATATTCAGTGCATTTACATGAGATGGCGTTTTGTGAATGTGATTTTTTAACTTATACGTATCCGTTTGAAGCGTTCGCAAAAGCAACGATTGAAGCGTTTGTTAAAATGAATCATTTTTCTCTTGCGTTTTTTTTATCTAAATTTTCTGATAAACATATTTTTTTTAGAGCAAACCTCTCATCCTCTTGAAGCAATAATCGCCGCTACACATGCGCTTCGTTTATTGACACTTGTGATAATTATTCAAAAGAAGAATTGGGCGAAAAAAGCTACACCGTTTTCATGAGGTTTGTGAGTTTATTATAATAGCTATGTATAAAATGCTGCCTTTGACTCCGTAAATCACTCAACGCTAATTTCAAAACTATTAAGCTACGGAATAAATAGAACGCTTGTTCATTGGCTCTCCTGTAATTTAAGTGTAAGACAAATTACAGTGAATATTTCATCCGGGGTTCCACAAGCCAGTATTCTAGGCCCTATTCTTTTTATCATTTTCATAAATGATGTTATTTACGTTATACAAGATTGCGAAAAATTGTTTTATGCAAATGATATGAAAATGTTCCTACCGGTATCAGATCAAACCGATTGTGTAACTCTTCAAAACTGTTTAATTCGATTTAACTCATACCCACCAAATACTTTCTGCAAGATTTGCTATCAGGGTGCTATGAACATGAAGAAATTAACTCCACCTCCAAAATCTATGCTGTTAACTGAATGCTATATATTTTCTTGGGATACTGACTTCATTTGGTATACTGACTTAGCGATGCTCCGCTAGCGATGCTTACATTTTGGTTTGTACATTTGGTAATTGTTCCCCAGCTTCCGTTAATGATAATGATAAAATGTTTCCCAGTTATTATCCAGGACAAACACCCTGGGACCTCATAGATCGCATAATGAATTATTTAGGAAAAGTAACGCTCAGCCCTCTACGTTACGCTAGCGTTTCAAGTAACGTCTGTCTAGCGCAAACCCAAGCAGCATTTTTGAACGCCTGGTTTAATCGTCGTGGATAAGCAAATTGAGGTAAAAATAAGGCTCAGCCCTCTACGTTACGCTAGCGATACGCGTAACGCCTGTTTACCACAAACCCAAGCAGCATTTTTGAACGCCTGTTTTAACCGCCGTGGATGAGCAAATTAATAGATTATCATCGTTGTTTTACATGATAATTAGAAAAGCAACAATTTTTGAACAAACATAAAAAAAGAACAGCAATTGCAAAGATAACACTCATTGATAATTCATGAGTATAAATAAATAATATTATTACTATTAGGCTATCATTTTTAACAGCAATCAGAGTTGTAACAACTTCACGTATTATAATAATAACAATCTTACACATAAAAAATTGTTACTTTTAAAAATGATTATTTATTTATTTTCCCAACTATTGATAAAGCAGGATAATGAAATACATACAAATATTTACTACCTTCATTAACCTCAATTTAAAAAGAGCCCTCGCACCTAAAGTAAAGTTTATTCACAATAGGCGGAAACATAGATTGAATAGGTAATAATTATATGTCATATACATTTTTAATTTATTAATATTTTTAATATTTTATACTTTCTAATCATAGGAAATGTTACTAAAATTGAAAGCTTTTGGGGTGTTTATGAAATTTTCAAAAATACTGCTTGGGAATTTTAAAAGGCATGTAACGCTTCTCATATGTAACGTAGATCACTGAGCCTTACTTTTACCAATTATTTAGATGGCGTTGCTACTGGTTGCAGGGACTTTGATCACCACTAGATGGCGTTATTGAATGTGGAGTTGCATATGCGTTAGGGCATTTCAATACTTTGTATTTTATAGGCATTCCTACATTGCAAATCATTTTATTGTTTCAAACAACGAAACACTTTAAAATGCTTCACAAATTTGGGTAACTGGTGATTAAGATGAAGGGTGAAGGGAAACATTTATAAGTATGGTTGTTTATTTGAACCTTCCTAATTTTTGGTCCAACTTTTTAAAGCCATTGTCAACGTTTCCCGATATATTGAAAGCCAAAGAACTTAAGGCTACCTAAACGCACAACATTTTTCGACAATCGACCCTTTCAACATTTTCCCGTGGTTAACGATAATTCAGGTAAAAGTGTCCTTTACTGTTTTCAGAAAAAGTCAACACGCAGGTATCACTGGTTGTATTTATATGGTAAAACCAACCCTCTTGAACAAGCTACCTGGAAAATCTTATGCATCGCTTATGATATGCTGCATTTTGTAGAATTCGTAGTGAGAGGTTACAGAATTGAAAATATTAAGGGATGCTTTTTGTGCCAAAGGACGGCACATTTTTTCATTTACATTTTGTACACAGTTTCAAGCACGGTTCATGATATATCTGGATTTTTTTCCTTCTGGTTCTCCCATAACAGCATAAATCGAATAAAATGTCTTTGGCAAAGTAATTTGTCGCCCTGAAAAGGACGGTTTTGGGTTTGAGATGAAGGAAGCTTTGTCACACCGTTTAAGCCTTCTTTTCGGTCTTCTTGGGCAGCAGCACGGCCTGAATGTTGGGCAGCACACCACCCTGAGCGATGGTTACTCCGGACAGCAGCTTGTTCAACTCCTCGTCGTTGCGGATGGCCAGCTGCAGATGACGCGGGATGATGCGCGTCTTCTTGTTGTCACGGGCAGCGTTTCCGGCCAACTCAAGCACTTCAGCGGCCAAGTATTCCATGACGGCTGCCAGATACACGGGTGCTCCGGCACCGACGCGCTCGGCATAGTTACCCTTGCGCAGGAGACGATGAATACGGCCAACGGGGAACTGAAGACCGGCACGGTTGGAACGGGACTTTGCCTTTCCCTTTACCTTTCCTCCCTTTCCACGGCCAGACATGGTTAGATTTGATTGGGGTACGTTTGTAAGGGATCACGAACAACACGATGTTCTCCTTGAGAAGGGTCTTTTATAATAGAACAATTTTGACCCGACCGATGCTTATATAGCAGCTTATTCGTGCTGCCCGATACTCGTTTGAATTTTTCGAGCTGCACGATACGTATTCTCTCTCACAGCCCGTTATAAGCGATCGGAGAGCTCGGAATTTTTCTAGAACGCAATCACCCGTTGAATCATACACATCGTGTCCCAGTGTTGAGTGAATTTTTCCGTCGAAATGGCACCCAAAACCAGTGGAAAAGCTGCGAAGAAGTCTGGCAAGGCCCAGAAAAATATTTCCAAGTCCGACAAGAAAAAGAAGCGCAAGACCCGCAAGGAAAGCTACGCTATTTACATCTACAAAGTGTTGAAGCAAGTCCACCCGGATACTGGCATCTCTTCGAAGGCCATGAGCATCATGAACAGTTTCGTCAACGATATCTTCGAACGCATTGCTGCTGAGGCATCCCGCTTGGCGCACTACAACAAGCGTTCGACGATCACGTCCCGCGAAATCCAAACCGCTGTTCGTCTGCTGCTGCCTGGTGAGCTTGCCAAGCACGCCGTCTCCGAAGGAACGAAGGCTGTCACAAAGTACACCAGCTCGAAGTAAGCCACTGAAATGATTGGCTTCGTTCTCTCAAATCGGTCCTTTTCAGGACCACAAACCGCATTCAAACAAAGAATTATCCTTCGTTTCATCTGCACCAGCGAATTAGCGCTTTAATTTCAGGGTGTCCGTCTTCGTCAACGTTATTGTTCAGTTTGTTGCGTTTGCCTGTACTAAATGGCATTAGTGCAGGTAAACGCAGCCATATCCTAAGTTTGTTTGCGAACTTTGTATTGGAAACAATGATGCTGTGATTGACATTAAAGTTCTGCGTTGTTCATTGTAAATATTAATGTTAAATAGAACCTTAGCACGTTTAAAAAAAAACATTAAAACAAAGTCCGCACTGGTTGGAAGCGTTTTGCGAGGTGAAATTGAAAATGGAGTTTCGTGTATCATGAATTATGAATAGAAGTCGTTTCGCTCGTTGTATGACAATCATTTTTTAATTAAATTTTCCTCGCGCATACGAGGATAATTTATCGACAAAGCAACCAATAGCAGCTTATGTGTCGTGAGTCAAATGTTGTAATAGATTTGTTCGATTTTAATCTTGCTTATAAGGATTGAAGGGTCGTCTTCTTAAGCGTTTGAATTAAAGTGTGTATAAGCATCAGTTAAGTTGTTTGTGTCGAACATTTGTTGTAAAATATATAGTCATACTATTCGTTCGTAGTTTGTTGTAAGCAGCGATGTTGGTATAATAGTCATAGGTTATATAGATGGTAATAAAGTATTGATCAATATAGTCAAAATCCTCAGATGCCCTATTAAAAAGCGAAACTTTGACAAGAAAAAGTTAAAATACCTCCCATAACATTGATTATTTAAAACAAATTTTCCCCCTTTTCACACTTTCCTCGTTATAACAAAACGACATACGTGAAGGCTTGCATTCGTATGTACAATTTCATAATAGCAATCGAAAGAAAATTCTTGGAATGTTCAACAGTATTGGTGGTCCTGAAAAGGACCGTTTTGAGAAGGAAATGCCCCGTTTAGACAGGGACCGCTTCCGGATGCATGGACGATTTAGGCACGCTCTCCGCGGATGCGACGGGCCAGCTGGATGTCCTTGGGCATGATGGTGACGCGCTTGGCGTGGATGGCGCACAGATTCGTGTCTTCGAACAGACCAACCAGATACGCCTCGCTGGCTTCCTGCAGCGCCATGACGGCTGAGCTCTGGAAGCGGAGATCAGTCTTGAAGTCCTGGGCGATCTCACGCACCAAGCGCTGGAAGGGCAGCTTGCGGATGAGCAGCTCGGTCGACTTCTGGTAGCGACGGATTTCTCGGAGGGCCACCGTTCCCGGACGGTAACGATGCGGCTTCTTCACTCCTCCGGTGGCCGGGGCACTTTTACGAGCAGCCTTGGTGGCCAGCTGCTTGCGAGGAGCCTTACCTCCAGTCGATTTACGAGCGGTTTGCTTGGTACGAGCCATTTCACTTCGGGAGCGTAGGTTTCGTTGAGCACGGAGCGAACTTGTTTATTTGACAAAAGTTGAACGTTAAATGAGGAAACTGCTCGAACAAGAGCTCTTTTTATGCGCTTGCCAACCCTTGTTTTCTCTCATCTTAAGAGCAAGAGGGAATGCGTGGATGAAAAAGTATAAATAGGGACGTTGAGCTCGAAAACGCTCATTCGTGATCGTCAATTTAAAGTTGGAACATCGTGAACGTACAATCCTGTGCTCATCATGACTGGAAGAGGAAAGGGAGGAAAAGGTCTGGGTAAAGGAGGAGCCAAGCGTCACCGAAAAGTGCTGCGGGATAACATCCAGGGCATTACCAAGCCCGCCATCCGCCGTTTGGCTCGGCGCGGAGGAGTGAAACGTATCTCCGGCCTCATCTACGAGGAAACCCGTGGCGTCCTGAAAGTATTTCTGGAGAATGTGATTCGTGATGCGGTCACTTACACTGAACACGCCAAGCGTAAGACCGTCACCGCTATGGATGTGGTGTATGCTCTGAAGCGTCAGGGCCGCACTCTGTACGGTTTTGGAGGTTAAATTCAACGTGCTCTAACAAACCTCCAAATGGAGTCTCAAAACGGTCCTTTTCAGGACCACAATACATTACTCAAGAGCTGTGTCTTTCGCAACATTACAGGGTTTCCCACGATATATTGGTTGGTTCCCATCAATTTTTGGTGGATTCCCATATTTTTACGATTTTTGGTCGTTTCCCAGAATTTTTTGGTCTAATTGTATTGATATCCAATCGGAAAATACCAATAAATTATAGGATCGAACCAAAAATCTATGGGATACAACCAAAAAATCGTGGGAACGCACCAAAAAATCATGGGAACTGACCAATAAATCGTGGGAAACCCTGTAAAATGTTTTATTTGAGAGAAAAAATGTCTATGATGGCTTCGAATGGTGTGCGTAACATTTTACTTGCATAACAAGCACTCACACTGCTGTATATTCAGTGCATTTACATGAGATGGCGTTTTGTGAATGTGATTTTTTAACTTATACGTATCCGTTTGAAGCGTTCGCAAAAGCAACGATTGAAGCGTTTGTTAAAATGAATCATTTTTCTCTCTTGCGTTTTTTTATCTAAATTTTCTGATAAACATATTTTTTTTTAGAGCAAACCTCTCATCCTCTTGAAGCAATAATCGCCGCTACACATGCGCTTCGTTTATTGACACTTGTGATAATTATTCAAAAGAAGAATTGGGCGAAAAAAAGCTACACCGTTTTCATGAGGTTTGTGAGTTTATTATAATAGCTATGTATAAAATGCTGCCTTTGACTCCGTAAATCACTCAACGCTAATTTCAAAACTATTAAGCTACGGAATAAATAGAACGCTTGTTCATTGGCTCTCCTGTAATTTAAGTGTAAGACAAATTACAGTGAATATTTCATCCGGGGTTCCACAAGCCAGTATTCTAGGCCCTATTCTTTTTATCATTTTCATAAATGATGTTATTTACGTTATACAAGATTGCGAAAAATTGTTTTATGCAAATGATATGAAAATGTTCCTACCGGTATCAGATCAAACCGATTGTGTAACTCTTCAAAACTGTTTAATTCGATTTAACTCATACCCACCAAATACTTTCTGCAAGATTTGCTATCAGGGTGCTATGAACATGAAGAAATTAACTCCACCTCCAAAATCTATGCTGTTAACTGAATGCTATATATTTTCTTGGGATACTGACTTCATTTGGTATACTGACTTAGCGATGCTCCGCTAGCGATGCTTACATTTTGGTTTGTACATTTGGTAATTGTTCCCCAGCTTCCGTTAATGATAATGATAAAATGTTTCCCAGTTATTATCCAGGACAAACACCCTGGGACCTCATAGATCGCATAATGAATTATTTAGGAAAAGTAACGCTCAGCCCTCTACGTTACGCTAGCGTTACAAGTAACGTCTGTCTAGCGCAAACCCAAGCAGCATTTTTGAACGCCTGGTTTAATCGTCGTGGATAAGCAAATTGAGGTAAAAATAAGGCTCAGCCCTCTACGTTACGCTAGCGATACGCGTAACGCCTGTTTACCACAAACCCAAGCAGCATTTTTGAACGCCTGTTTTAACCGCCGTGGATGAGCAAATTAATAGATTATCATCGTTGTTTTACATGATAATTAGAAAAGCAACAATTTTTGAACAAACATAAAAAAGAACAGCAATTGCAAAGATAACACTCATTGATAATTCATGAGTATAAATAAATAATATTATTACTATTAGGCTATCATTTTTAACAGCAATCAGAGTTGTAACAACTTCACGTATTATAATAATAACAATCTTACACATAAAAAATTGTTACTTTTAAAAATGATTATTTATTTATTTTCCCAACTATTGATAAAGCAGGATAATGAAATACATACAAATATTTACTACCTTCATTAACCTCAATTTAAAAAGAGCCCTCGCACCTAAAGTAAAGTTTATTCACAATAGGCGGAAACATAGATTGAATAGGTAATAATTATATGTCATATACATTTTTAATTTATTAATATTTTTAATATTTTATACTTTCTAATCATAGGAAATGTTACTAAAATTGAAAGCTTTTGGGGTGTTTATGAAATTTTCAAAAATACTGCTTGGGAATTTTAAAAGGCATGTAACGCTTCTCATATGTAACGTAGATCACTGAGCCTTACTTTTACCAATTATTTAGATGGCGTTGCTACTGGTTGCAGGGACTTTGATCACCACTAGATGGCGTTATTGAATGTGGAGTTGCATATGCGTTAGGGCATTTCAATACTTTGTATTTTATAGGCATTCCTACATTGCAAATCATTTTATTGTTTCAAACAACGAAACACTTTAAAATGCTTCACAAATTTGGGTAACTGGTGATTAAGATGAAGGGTGAAGGGAAACATTTATAAGTATGGTTGTTTATTTGAACCTTCCTAATTTTTGGTCCAACTTTTTTAAAGCCATTGTCAACGTTTCCCGATATATTGAAAGCCAAAGAACTTAAGGCTACCTAAACGCACAACATTTTTCGACAATCGACCCTTTCAACATTTTCCCGTGGTTAACGATAATTCAGGTAAAAGTGTCCTTTACTGTTTTCAGAAAAAAGTCAACACGCAGGTATCACTGGTTGTATTTATATGGTAAAACCAACCCTCTTGAACAAGCTACCTGGAAAATCTTATGCATCGCTTATGATATGCTGCATTTTGTAGAATTCGTAGTGAGAGGTTACAGAATTGAAAATATTAAGGGATGCTTTTTGTGCCAAAGGACGGCACATTTTTTCATTTACATTTTGTACACAGTTTCAAGCACGGTTCATGATATATCTGGATTTTTTTCCTTCTGGTTCTCCCATAACAGCATAAATCGAATAAAATGTCTTTGGCAAAGTAATTTGTCGCCCTGAAAAGGACGGTTTTGGGTTTGAGATGAAGGAAGCTTTGTCACACCGTTTAAGCCTTCTTTTCGGTCTTCTTGGGCAGCAGCACGGCCTGAATGTTGGGCAGCACACCACCCTGAGCGATGGTTACTCCGGACAGCAGCTTGTTCAACTCCTCGTCGTTGCGGATGGCCAGCTGCAGATGACGCGGGATGATGCGCGTCTTCTTGTTGTCACGGGCAGCGTTTCCGGCCAACTCAAGCACTTCAGCGGCCAAGTATTCCATGACGGCTGCCAGATACACGGGTGCTCCGGCACCGACGCGCTCGGCATAGTTACCCTTGCGCAGGAGACGATGAATACGGCCAACGGGGAACTGAAGACCGGCACGGTTGGAACGGGACTTCGCCTTTCCCTTTACCTTTCCTCCCTTTCCACGGCCAGACATGGTTAGATTTGATTGGGGTACGTTTGTAAGGGATCACGAACAACACGATGTTCTCCTTGAGAAGGGTCTTTTATAATAGAACAATTTTGACCCGACCGATGCTTATATAGCAGCTTATTCGTGCTGCCCGATACTCGTTTGGAATTTTTCGAGCTGCACGATACGTATTCTCTCTCACAGCCCGTTATAAGCGATCGGAGAGCTCGGAATTTTTCTAGAACGCAATCACCCGTTGAATCATACACATCGTGTCCCAGTGTTGAGTGAATTTTTCCGTCGAAATGGCACCCAAAACCAGTGGAAAAGCTGCGAAGAAGTCTGGCAAGGCCCAGAAAAATATTTCCAAGTCCGACAAGAAAAAGAAGCGCAAGACCCGCAAGGAAAGCTACGCTATTTACATCTACAAAGTGTTGAAGCAAGTCCACCCGGATACTGGCATCTCTTCGAAGGCCATGAGCATCATGAACAGTTTCGTCAACGATATCTTCGAACGCATTGCTGCTGAGGCATCCCGCTTGGCGCACTACAACAAGCGTTCGACGATCACGTCCCGCGAAATCCAAACCGCTGTTCGTCTGCTGCTGCCTGGTGAGCTTGCCAAGCACGCCGTCTCCGAAGGAACGAAGGCTGTCACAAAGTACACCAGCTCGAAGTAAGCCACTGAAATGATTGGCTTCGTTCTCTCAAATCGGTCCTTTTCAGGACCACAAACCGCATTCAAACAAAGAATTATCCTTCGTTTCATCTGCACCAGCGAATTAGCGCTTTAATTTCAGGGTGTCCGTCTTCGTCAACGTTATTGTTCAGTTTGTTGCGTTTGCCTGTACTAAATGGCATTAGTGCAGGTAAACGCAGCCATATCCTAAGTTTGTTTGCGAACTTTGTATTGGAAACAATGATGCTGTGATTGACATTAAAGTTCTGCGTTGTTCATTGTAAATATTAATGTTAAATAGAACCTTAGCACGTTTAAAAAAAAAAAAACATTAAAAAAAAAGTCTGCACTGGTTGGAAGCGTTTTGCGAGGTGAAATTGAAAATGGAGTTTCGTGTATCATGAATTATGAATAGAAGTCGTTTCGCTCGTTGTATGACAATCATTTTTTTAATTAAATTTTCCTCGCGCATACGAGGATAATTTATCGACAAAGCAACCAATAGCAGCTTATGTGTCGTGAGTCAAATGTTGTAATAGATTTGTTCGATTTTAATCTTGCTTATAAGGATTGAAGGGTCGTCTTCTTAAGCGTTTGAATTAAAGTGTGTATAAGCATCAGTTAAGTTGTTTGTGTCGAACATTTGTTGTAAAATATATAGTCATACTATTCGTTCGTAGTTTGTTGTAAGCAGCGATGTTGGTATAATAGTCATAGGTTATATAGATGGTAATAAAGTATTGATCAATATAGTCAAAATCCTCAGATGCCCTATTAAAAAGCGAAACTTTGACAAGAAAAAGTTAAAATACCTCCCATAACATTGATTATTTAAAACAAATTTTCCCCCTTTTCACACTTTCCTCGTTATAACAAAACGACATACGTGAAGGTATGTACAATTTCATAATAGCAATCGAAAGAAAATTCTTGGAATGGTCAACAGCATTGGTGGTCCTGAAAAGGACCGTTTTGAGAAGGAAATGCCCCGTTTAGACAGGGACCGCTTTCGGATGCATGGACGATTTAGGCACGCTCTCCGCGGATGCGACGGGCCAGCTGGATGTCCTTGGGCATGATGGTGACGCGCTTGGCGTGGATGGCGCACAGATTCGTGTCTTCGAACAGACCAACCAGATACGCCTCGCTGGCTTCCTGCAGCGCCATGACGGCTGAGCTCTGGAAGCGGAGATCAGTCTTGAAGTCCTGGGCGATCTCACGCACCAAGCGCTGGAAGGGCAGCTTGCGGATGAGCAGCTCGGTCGACTTCTGGTAGCGACGGATTCTCGGAGGGCCACCGTTCCCGGACGGTAACGATGCGGCTTCTTCACTCCTCCGGTGGCCGGGGCACTTTTACGAGCAGCCTTGGTGGCCAGCTGCTTGCGAGGAGCCTTACCTCCAGTCGATTTACGAGCGGTTTGCTTGGTACGAGCCATTTCACTTCGGGAGCGTAGGTTTCGTTGAGCACGGAGCGAACTTGTTTATTTGACAAAAGTTGAACGTTAAATGAGGAAACTGCTCGAACAAGAGCTCTTTTTATGCGCTTGCCAACCCTTGTTTTCTCTCATCTTAAGAGCAAGAGGGAATGCGTGGATGAAAAAGTATAAATAGGGACGTTGAGCTCGAAAACGCTCATTCGTGATCGTCAATTTGAAGTGTGAACATCGTGAACGTACAATCCTGTGCTCATCATGACTGGAAGAGGAAAGGGAGGAAAAGGTCTGGGTAAAGGAGGAGCCAAGCGTCACCGAAAAGTGCTGCGGGATAACATCCAGGGCATTACCAAGCCCGCCATCCGCCGTTTGGCTCGGCGCGGAGGAGTGAAACGTATCTCCGGCCTCATCTACGAGGAAACCCGTGGCGTCCTGAAAGTATTTCTGGAGAATGTGATTCGTGATGCGGTCACTTACACTGAACACGCCAAGCGTAAGACCGTCACCGCTATGGATGTGGTGTATGCTCTGAAGCGTCAGGGCCGCACTCTGTACGGTTTTGGAGGTTAAATTTATCTCTATAAAACTTCCATGTGGAGTCTCAAATCAAACGGTCCTTTTCAGGACCACAATACATTACTCAAGAGCTGTGTCTTTCGCAACATTAAAATGTTTTATTTGAGAGAAAAAATGTCTATGATGGCTTCGAATGGTGTGCGTATAACATTTTACTCGCATAACAAGCACTCACACTGCTGTATATTCAGTGCATTTACATGAAATGGCGTTTTGTAAATGTTATTTTTAAACGTATGTGCATGCGTTTGAAGCGTACATAAAAGCGACGATTGAAGTGTTTGTTAAAATATTGAATCTTTATTTACTTATTAATTTATTAATTTATTTTATAGTGTCGAATTAAAATTATTTTATTTTTCAGGGCAAGCCTCTCATCCTCTTGAAGCAATAATCTCCGCTACACATGCGCTTCGTTCATTGATACTTGTGATAATTATTCAAAAGAAGGATTGGGCGAAAAAAAGCTACACCGTTTTCATGAGGTTTGTGAGTTTATTATAACAGCTAACGGTGCCAATGCTGCCTTTGACTCCGTAAATCACTCCGTAAATGTTCAGGCACAGCCCTGTCACTTCATATCGTGCTTAACGAAACACGAACATTCTTCGTTCAATTTCGAGTGTTCGGCTCGATCGAGTAGTTTATAAATAACAGTGTATGTCGCGAATAAACTCTCTCTTCCAATTTTGCTGCACAACGAATAACTGCTGGTAAATATTAAAGGTTTGAAAGTTACATCGAAACGCAGAAAATAAATTATACGAAATAGTGAGATTAAACATTGGTGCCGTGACCAGGATTAAGACGATTCTGGTTTTCTGAATCTTAATTATTCTCGCGATAATCACTGTTTGCGCGCGTGTAACTGTGCTTTAGTCGCCTCACAATCGACCAAGTTCACTGTGTCCGCGAAATTTAGTGTTTTTTGTCAAACCGCACTATGACTGCTCCGATAAACGTTTTGTCGTCCAGAAGGACAGTTTTACTAGCAGTATTGGCTAAGCACGAACAATTTTTGGCAGAATTTGACCCGAACGGGATGCAATCGAAATCAACATTCGCATTGCAAAGGTCCAGAAGCTTTCCGTTGATTTGGATTTGGATTTGGCAATTCAGGCCAAATTGGAAGATGCGGCGGCCACCGAGGAAGTGATAAGTCACAATGCCGCGTTACGAGACGATTTTGGCTCGCGTTTGATACGCCGTTTGATACGCGTTTGATACGCATTTGAAGGCTAAACGGGTGCACGCTCCGCGATCCGCAAGCACAACACCAAACACTAACCCGTTGGCAGGTATAAAGCTTCCCACCATCTCACTTCCTGAGTTCGATGGTGATTACATGCAATGGCTCACGTTTAGGGACACTTTTGAGGGATTAATTCACGAAAACATGGAACTACCACCGATACAAAAGTTTCATTATTTACGAGCTTCCGTGAAAGGCGAGGCCGCAAAGGTGATCGAAGCAATCACGATCAGCGCAGCTAATTACGAGCTAGCATGGCAAATGCTCACCGAACGATACTCGAATGAGTATTTGTTAAAGAAACGGCATCTTCAAGCACTTTTTGGTATGGCCACCGTTAAGAAGGAGAGTGCATCAACCCTTCACCATCTTGTGGACGAGTTCGAACGTCACAAGAAAACGCTCAATCATCTAGGCGAAAAAACGGAGGCATGGAGCTGCTTGTTAGAACACTTAATGTGCACAAAATTGCCTACCTCCACATTAAGAGATTGGGAGGAAAATGCCTCAACTAGCCAAAATCCTAGTTACGAAGGAATAATCGCATTTTTACAGCGCCGTATGCGAGTGTTGGAAACCCTACAGGTAAAGATTACCGAAGCTCCCCCTACCGTGAACCAAACGCACTACGCACATAAACATGCTCCGCCTATGCGCTTAGCAAGCTTTCCGTCAACATCACACGACACACGCACATGCCCTTTATGCCACTCCGATCACAATTTAACGAAATGCCCCCGTTTCATGCAAATGTCCCCGGAGGAACGGTACCGAAACACAATGACACTGAAATTGTGCTTGAATTGCTTGCGCGACAATCACCGTGTGCGTGATTGCTCATGACACTGCAATTCAACACACCACTCGCTTTTACACTCTTCACAAAATTACGGCACATTTTCCACACGGCAAACACGCAACGCACTTATGCAGCAGCATTGAGGCAAACTACGGAACAAGTTCTGCTTCAAACTGCACTAGTAAACATTGTTGATGCACATGGCATAATGCATCCTGCACGCGCACTTTTAGATAGTGCCTCCCAGCCAGATTTGATGAGTAGCCGTTTTGCTAACCGGCTAGGTATCAAATCGGGCATGGTCGATATCACGCTGATTGGTGCTGGTCAATCGTCCACCCCGGTGCGGAAATCGATGCGCACCACGGTATCATCTAGAGCGAGCCCTTATGCGATTAACGTTGAGTTTTTGATAGTCGAGAAGCTTATTGCTGACCTGCCTGCACATGATGTGCCCACCAGCGGCTGGAAATTACCGCCACATATCATATTCGCCGACCCCCATTTCGAGAAGTCGGCACCGATCGACATTATTCTCGGTGCCCGGCACTATCACACGTTCTTTGTAAGCGGGGCGCAATATAAAATGTCATCGAATCTACCAGTCCTGATGGAGAGCGTATTTGGCTGGGTCGTGAGTGCATCAGCATCTACCTCTCAGCCAGCAACATCCAATACTTTTCACACTTCATTCGTGGTGTGTATGGTTTCACTAGAAGAATCAATAGAGCGTTTCTGGAAAGTAGAAGAACTACAGGTTAACGATGGCTATTCTCCTGAGGATCGCAAATGTGAGCAATTTTACAAGGATACAACACAGCGAGATGAAGCTGGTCGTTATATGGTATGCTTACCTAAACAAGCAGACTTCGATGATAAGCTTGGCCTTTCGAAGGCAGCAGCATTAAGGCGGTTTAGTTTGTTAGAAAGGAGGTTAGAACGAGATCCAAACGTAAAAGCGGCGTACCATGATTTCATGCGTGAGTATCTGGAGCTTGGGCACATGTCACGCATAAAAAATCCCTCCGACGACGAACGCGCGTATTATCTGCCTCACCATCCCGTGTTCAATGCCGCTAGCTCCACAACAAAGGTTCGCGTGGTAATTGATGGTTCAGCTAAGACGTCCACCGGCTTTTCGCTAAACGAGGCGTTATGCGTCGGCCCTGTCGTGCAGGACGATCTGCTCGACATAATTTTGCGCTTCCGCACATATAAGGTAGCCGTTGTTGGAGATATTGCGAAAATGTATCGACAAGTATTGCTCCATCCTAACGACCGGAAATTTGTACGCATTTGCTTTCGATTTTCGCCTCACTCGCCAATCGAATATTTTGAGCTGAATACGGTTACTGATGGTTTAGCCCCCTCATCATTCTTGGTATATTTTCCGCACCGAGTCTGAACTCGTTGGAAAGCGCCAAGACAGGAGGATTTTACCGTCCGACTTGGCTTGGAACAGACAAACAACTTAGTCTTTGAGTTCTTGTGCTTGAAAGTCGATTTATTCATGCTTATTCCTAACTTATATACTAACTTTCTGCTGATCGATCGCGATCAGCAGTTTTTATTTGGTCGATATTGTTTACATTAGATTTGCTTACAATTGTTTTCGTTCGGTCGGTCAGTTCCCAGCCCGTGATGACCTAATTATACGGCGCTGTCATCAACATCCTGACCCCCGTAATTCCTCGTAGAGGGGTTACTATTCGGTGACGGTTTGGGGGCGTAAAGTGTACATTTTAGCTCGTACTTGTTTGATAATAAATGCTATGGTTATTCCTAATATTAAAGTGGCGACGCAGGCTATTGTACTTGTAATTATTATGAGGTAGAGCTGATCTTATGATTATGCTGATTTTACAGTCTTGGCCAAGTGTTATTACCCCAGCTTGATACGCGGGATGTGTCAATGTTTTGTTACATTTGAGGTATATTTCGTTAGGATGAGAAAAGTAGTATAGGATTTTGTTCGGCTGGGAGAGCTTTACAAATTTGGTTATTGAGTTTTTAATTGGTTTTATACCACACAAGCATTCTGTTTTTATATGTCTGAAAGATGAGGATATACAATCCAAATCTCTTCTAACGGCTACATCGGAGGACACGTGATGAGTGCTATTGTATCGCGTAATATCTGTAGGGTATATATAGTGTATATCGTTTATAGCTATTACATTTTCATCTAAGTCCAGAGTTGTAAAGTTTTTTAGGTTTGGTATTACAGTGATATGGAATATTTCGAATCTCTCTTGCGAAACGTTGACGTTTTCAATATGTTCTATTATTTCTCCCCTAAATAACTCTTTGCTAGAAATTCGGGGGTGGTCTAGAATTATATACCCATCGGGTAACCTTGATTGTATCTTCTCGGAAATTTTCGTCGAGTCGAATATGCTAAGGGGCTGGATTTCTAACTCTAGATACCTTGTCGTAATGTATTGTACTATGTCTTCAGCTAGCATGATTGTTTCTGTGACATGCTTTATAAGTACGTTTTTTTGTTTTCATTGAAGCTTTTATTAAGACTCTTAATACCTTCGTTCACGTGGTCTATTTTCATATTAAGTTCGTTTCTAAGTCTGTCAGCCTGCTTGATTTTATGAGTCATGTCTTCCGAAATATGTTTCAATTTCTGGTCTTCAGAAGCTCTAAAGAGGGCTAACTGTTCGTCAATATCGTCTTCTCCAAAAAGAATACCTTTCAAAAATCCAAATATGCCGCTTGATCGTTTGGTTCGTCTTTTTACTGCAGTCTGTGAGAGTTGAAGTGCGTGTCGAATGTTTTGTTGTAATGTCAATTTCAAATTTAGAAGATTAGTGTCCATGTCGCTCAGTGCCTTGAATACTGTGGTCACCTCTTTCTCCATTGTCAGTAAAGTCTCTGTGTCATTTTCGGGGTGTATTTTCGTGTGGAAGGTTGTTTCCCACACACCCCTTTTCAAGAGAAGCGTTCCTTCGTGGTCGAAGAAAATACCAGCTTCTTCAACTGGTTTAACTGAAAGATTGTCTGTTAGTTTCCATGCGGCTAACAGGCTTATAATGCATAGATACCGGGCCATTATAAGGTTTTACGAGATGCTTCCTCCTTTTGCAGGAGGAGTTTTTAATTGTTCAGCTAATTTCTTGACGTAGGCGATGTTGACCGGTCTTTTAACTCCCCACGAAGGTACGTCTGCAATTTTCTTGCCCTTTACTTCTAGTACTGATAAGTTGATAACAGGGCGTTTGTATTGGCCGTTTTCAACTTTAATCTTTGCGGATCTAACTTGCCCGTCTTTAGCGGGATAAACTTCTACTACCCGGCCCTTTAACCACCTACCCACGCGTTGTTCGTCTGGGAAGACGACTATGTCATCAGGTTGTATTGGGTCTGAGCGTTCTATCCACTTTTCTCGTTTGGCTAATGTTGGGAGGTACTCCTTCAACCAACGTTCCCAATAGTTTTGGGTGATAGCTTGTGCCTTCTTCCAGTTGTTTTTGCTAGCTTCAGCTGCTGAAATCCCGGCTGGCGTAGGTTCGGCCTCTCCGGAACACCCTATCAAGAAGTGAAACGGTGTGAGAGGTTCGTCGTCTTCAGTTTCGAGGGGGATGTGAGTAAGAGGTCTATTATTGAGAATAAATTCGATCTCGATAAAGGCCGATCTTAATACTTCTTCTGGCATATTATCATTATTTGGCAGCAAGCTCTTGACCTCTCGGACCATTCTCTCCCATACACCTCCAAAGTGAGGCGCGGCCGGGGGATTGAAGTGCCATTTGATACCGTTGGTTGCACATCTTTCGATGAGTTCCGTTATTTGCCTGTTTGTCCCAACGAAGTTTGTACCATTGTCACTGTATATGTGACAAATCTTTCCACGCCTATGCTGCACATTTTTTAGGGACATTATGAAGGAATTTGTACTTAAGTCTTTAGCGATTTCTAAATGTATAGCGCGCGTTGTCATACACGTGAATATCGCTCCCCATCTTTTTTCTACCCTTCTTCCGATTGACACTGTCATGGGTCCAAAGTAATCTACACCTGTATGGGTGAAGGGTTTTTTGAACACAGCGGCTCGGCTTTCTGGAAGGGGGGCCATCATCGGGGCAATGGGACGTGCGCGTTCATTTTTGCAACGCTGGCATTTGCTGATCACGCTTCTTACCACGGCCCTAAGGTCGATTACCCAAAACCTTTGCCGGATTGCCGCAATAACTGCTTCCATCTTTTTATGCATGTAGCGTTCATGATAATGCTGTATGATCAATTCTGTCACGTGATGCCTCTTGGGTAATATTATGGGTTGTTTCACGTCATCGGAGAGGTAGCATATATTTGCTAATCGTCCCCTTGCTCGTAGTAGTCCTTCTATTACTTGTGGATTGAGATTCTTTATTGTGCTGTTTTTAGAGACTTGTCCATTGAGTGAAAGCTGAACTAAATCATCTTCGTATATCTCCCATTGTGCCTTTTGCAATAGGAGTTTTTCTGCTTTATCCAGGTTTTCCTTTTCTACTATCGGGGAAAATGCTAATCGCTTGACCTTGCTTTTCAAAAATTCTATATATTTTAAATTGATTGCCAGTGATCTCTTCAGTCTTAGCCAATTTGAACACTATTCGGTTTTTATAAAGTTGAATGTTCTCTTCTCTATGGTTTTAATCATAAGATTTGGACGGATTTCTTCATGAGTAATGATTAGCTTGGGGTCCCTATATTCAATTTCCCTTTGTTTAAGAAATACAGGGCCATTCAGCCATATAGATTTTCTTGTAACTACCTTGGTTGCTTCGTCTGCAGGATTACTTTCGGAGGAGACCCACTTCCATTGACTAGCATTGGTAGTATCTAAAATCTCTCCAATTCTTACCGCCACAAATTGTTTGTACTTTTGTGGATCGGCATTGATCCATCCTAGGACGGTTTTGGAATCTGACCAATAATAGTCCCTATCAGTGGTAATTCTTAATTCCTCCTTAACAGTCTCGGCGAGTCTGGCTCCGAGTACTGCTGCTTGAAGTTCCAGCTTAGGGATTGAGAGTGGTTTTATTGGTGCCACTCTCGTTTTTGTCGCCACTATGTTTACGTCAATCCCCTTTTCTGTTAATGTTCTTAAGTACACTACTGCTGCGAACGCTTTCTCCGAAGCGTCAACGAAAGTGTGTAACTCAGTTACTTCGATATTGCTAGCCACCGAGTAGCATCTAGGTATTTGTATGTGTTCTAGTTCCTTTATTCTTTCCTTCCATCTTTGCCATTGTTCCATTATGCGTTCTGGTACTGGGCTATCCCAATCCAGTTCTGTTTTCCAAATTTCTTGGATGATGACCTTCGCTTGCGTAGTATAGTTTGCCGCTAGCCCCAATGGATCATATATTTTCATCAAGTAGGCTAGCATTTCTCTTTTTGAAATTATGGAACACGGGGTATGCTTAAGCTTATACCTTAACACATCGTTTGTTTTGTCCCAGTATTGCCCCAAAATTTTCTCAAAATTCATATCTTTATTAGAGATGTGCAGCAGCTCTTGTTGTGAGGATCTATCATCTGGGATGCTTCTTATTACCTCCTGACAGTTAGAAACGAAATTTCTCATAAATAAATGCGCTCTATCATGTATGAGGCAAACCTCGTTAATAGTCTTGATTGCATCATTGATAGTCCGAAAACTATCAAGATAATCATCAACATAGTGGTTTTTTACTATTGCTTCCACTGCAGTGGGGTATTTGTCTTTATATTTTAAGGCGTTTTCATTTTTAACGAACTGGGCACAAGCAGGAGAGCATGTGACACCGAAGGTCATGACGTTCATAACGTATACTTGGGGTTCGTTGCGTGGATTATCCCTGAATAAAAATCGTTGAGCCACTTGATCTTCTTTGCTGATCCGTATCTGATGGAACATCTCCTTGATCTCCCCTGAACAGGCGATAGGGTATTCGCAAAAACGGATTAATACTCCAAAAATTGACGTAGTGGCGTCTGGTCCGGACAAGATGAGTAGAGTTAAGTGAAATCCCTTCGTTCTTTGCAGCTGCATCGAAAACCAGTCTTTGTTTTTGGAGTTGGCTTATTTGGATTGATGACCATAAAATGGGGAATGTAATTGATCTTTGGATCTCTATTGAGCAATTCAAATGGTGTTAGTTTACGAGCGTAACCTTTCTGAACATAATCAGTAATTTGATTTAATACCAGGTTTTCATCTCGTCATTACCTTTCATTTTCCGTTCTTGACTTTCGAGCCTTCTTAGCGCGTAGTGCGTAGCTGCTTGGTAAGGATACATTGGGATCTTTCCAAAGTAGGCCAATCTCATACTGATTATTTGTATATTTCAGTGTGTCGTTCATTACACTTAGGGCTCTTTCATGGTCCTTTGATTTTGGGGTGAATTTGGTTTCCCTTACGCCAAATTCTTCTGTTGAAAAAAACCTTTTCATCAGGTCCCTCATTGACTTTTTCTTCCTCCTCTTTCTTATCCTGTATTGTGAAAAGATGTTGATTTTCTTTTGCATCACCATCTCTGCACTTTCCAAATACGACCCAACCAATGCGTGTTTTGTGTGCCACTGGTTCATTGGGCGCTCCTGATTTGGACTCCTCAGCTTGCGTGTAATAAGCATGTGGAAGTCCTAACAGAATGGTGGGTTTAGCAATTTTGTAGCTTGAAATATTTACCGTCTTTAAGTGGGAAAATTTTCTCTTCAACACGTTTGCATTGATGCTTTGAGTGGGTAGGTCTAGTTCATTTACTGTCCTAATGTCCTTGACATAAAGCAGCCTGCCGTTTGGACCTCTGAGTTTCAGAGATACCGACGTGCTTGTATCCTCTACCTGGTTGCATCCATTTGTCCACGAAAGTGTTAACGGCTTCCTTGGGCCATGCAGATTTAGTTTCTGTCTTAGGCTTTCTGTCATGAGGCTCGTTGAGGATCCTGGGTCTATCAATGCAAATGTTTCGATGGAGTTGTTTTCGTTATAGACAGTTATTGGCAGAACTTGAAATAGGTATTGTTCCGAGTTTTGATGAAAATTTAAATGTGCTTTTGACGCCGCGCCCATTGAGTTGAATTTTTCTTCATGCAATATGGTGTTGTGTCGTCGTCCACAACCATCCACTGTACACTGCGGCCTTGAGCGACAGTTAATGGCCGCATAGTTAGAGAATTTGCAGCAGTTAGTGCAAACGTTTTTCTCCTTCAGCATTTTCCATTTTTCGTTTACTGAGGCATTCTTTAGCTTGTAACAAGATATGGTTTCATGAGGACGGCTGCAAATTAGACAGCTTTTATTTGAAATTTGATGGCTGGCTGAATAGTGAGTATTCAGCCTCGCCGGTCTGTCTCTTTGACCACCTTCCATAGCAAGAAGTGTGATCGCCACGTCTTCTGTTGGTTTCAACCATTTGCTGAAATCTTTCAAGGTTTTGATTTTGTCACCTTCCTCGTTAAGTGAATCTCTGAGCCACCTGGTTTTAAGGTCCGGAGAGAGTTTTGCGACCAGATCTGTAAGGAGCCTTTGGTCCATCAAGTACTCCGTTTGGTTCAACATGGTCATATTTTCCACCATGTTATTCAGTGCGTTACAGAACTCAATAATCGAAGATGGATTTTCCAAAGATGCTCGTTTAACCACCATAAGGTCTTTTAGTAAGGCGTTAAAAATGCTAACTGGGTTGCCATATAACCTCCCCAATCTTTCCAAGATTGCATCCACGTTACTTGGGTTCAACATCAACCCGCTAACGGATCGCAATGCATCTCCCTTAAGGTGAATTTGGAGCCGTGTAAGGTTTTCCAAATTCGTAAATTTTTCTGTTCGAGTGGTTTCTTCGAACAGTAGTTTAAAACGAGGCCATGTTCTATAATTGCCATAGAAATCCGGAAGTTTTAAAACTGTCTTCTTGCGTGGAGCAAAACCCAAGTTTGCCATTTTATTTACGTTTGTTGTAAGTGTCTGTAGGTCGTCTTGTAGGTGAGTTGTGTCGGATTGGTTATGTATTTCTTCATTTCTTAATATGTCTTCTAGTCTTTCGATTTCCTTCTCACACCTTTCGTTTTCTTCTCTAGTTCTTTTTTCCGCTTCAGTTTTTTCTTTTAGTAGCCTCTCTGTTTGCATTAAGGCCTCCCTATTTCCCTTGCGTTCCTCAGCTATTGTGTAGCATTTTGGACACACATATTTTTTAACGGGACCTTCTAGCTTCAGACATTTGAGATGTAACCATCTGTCACACTCGATACAATTAACTTGTGTGTCCCACTCATCGGGGTTCTTGCATAGCTTGCAATTGCCTTTCGGGTTGCTTTTAAATATGATATCCATACTACTCACTTTGCGTAACCGGTGGATAAAGTAACTGGGCTGTCGCTGCCGATCTGGATGGGTGTCGTCGTGTCGTTGCTGCTCTTACAACGCCCCTGCTTGTCCTGCTCGAGGTCGTCTTCAGGTGATCCCCCGCGGTGTCGTCGGTACCCCTGTCTTCTGGTCGCCTTCAGATCCGCTGCTTGGGTAGTATTGCCGCCACGCTTTTTCGTTGGATAATCGGGTCTTCCGGGGCGATGACCATTGGCTACCGATCACCGTATCAACACACGTCAATAAGCTGGACACGTACTACTCCACTACTTCGCACTCTTATCAACACCTTTATGTTTGTGGTTTCCCGGAAATGCTAATGCCGGATACGGTTTAGCTCGAAGATTTCTTTTTTGTATGCACGTCCCGTATTGTTACACTCCCCAACTGTTGATCTTTTCTTGATCCGCACATTTACTTGTGTTGTTGTAATTGGAGTACACTGCCGGTGCTTTACGGGAACGTCCGTAAACCGCGGTCGTTAGTGTCTTGTGGGTTTTACTACGTTCTCACTGCGAATGTGTGCCACACGCGTAATTGTTTACACTGCACTTTGTTACTAGTACGCTACGTAATGATTTTCAATCAGATGTTCTCAGGTCGTCCGTTTTTAAACGCCCTTTCTGAGGTTGCGTTTCACTGCACACACACACACCCTTTTTGTTTTGTTTACAAACCTGTGGTACGACCGAAACGATATAGCGAACGTCGTTTTTTTTACCACCGGTGTCTTTATTCAATCACAATATATCGGTGATTGTACGGCGCCTTACTGAATTCTGTCTCTGTACCTTGGACTTCTTAAGCACTGTTTCAGGCGTTTTTTTTTTTTGCACTCGTTTGGTTTGTTGCACTTTACGTTTTTGGCTATACATTATACATTCGCGATGTTTTCCGCTTTTACGAACCTTCCTCCGTTGGAGCGCCGGTTGTTTTTCTCTATCGGTCAGGAATACGTTCGTCAAGATCGGAAGCTAACCTCCGATTTGTATGTTCCTGCCGACTCTGGGTTTCAAGATCGGAAGTTAACCTCCGACTTGTACGTTGCGAGGTCTCTACTAATCCTCTCTGGAGCCACCATATATTTTCCGCACCGAGTCTGAACTCGTTGGGAAGCGCCAAGACAGGAGGATTTTACCGTCCGACTTGGCTTGGAACAGACAAACAACTTAGTCTTTGAGTTCTTGTGCTTGAAAGTCGATTTATTCATGCTTATTCCTAACTTATATACTAATTTTCTGCTGATCGATCGCGATCAGCAGTTTTTATTCTGGTCGATATTGTTTACATTAGATTTGCTTACAATTGTTTTCGTTCGGTCGGTCAGTTCCCAGGCCGTGATGACCTAATTATGCGGCGCTGTCATCAACACTCATCTTAAGAGCAAGAGGGAATGCGTGGATGAAAAAGTATAAATAGGGACGTTGAGCTCGAAAACGCTCATTCGTGATCGTCAATTTAAAGTTGGAACATCGTGAACGTACAATCCTGTGCTCATCATGACTGGAAGAGGAAAGGGAGGAAAAGGTCTGGGTAAAGGAGGAGCCAAGCGACACCGAAAAGTGCTGCGGGATAACATCCAGGGCATTACCAAGCCCGCCATCCGCCGTTTGGCTCGGCGCGGAGGAGTGAAACGTATCTCCGGTCTCATCTACGAGGAAACCCGTGGCGTCCTGAAAGTATTTCTGGAGAATGTGATTCGTGATGCGGTCACTTACACTGAACACGCCAAGCGTAAGACCGTCACCGCTATGGATGTGGTGTATGCTCTGAAGCGTCAGGGCCGCACTCTGTACGGTTTTGGAGGTTAAATTTATCTCTATAAAACTTCCATGTGGAGTCTCAAATCAAACGGTCCTTTTCAGGACCACAATACATTACTCAAGAGCTGTGTCTTTCGCAACATTAAAATGTTTTATTTGAGAGAAAAAATGTCTATGATGGCTTCGAATGGTGTGCGTATAACATTTTACTCGCATAACAAGCACTCACACTGCTGTATATTCAGTGCATTTACATGAGATGGCGTTTTGTGAATGTGTTTTTTTAACTTATACGTATCCGTTTGAAGCGTTCGCAAAAGCAACGATTGAAGTGTTTGTTAAAATGAATCATTTTTCTCTCTTGCGTTTTTTTTATCTAAATTTTCTAATAAAAATATTTTTTTTAGAGCAAACCTCTCATCCTCTAGAAGCAATAATCGCCGCGTGGATCATACCGTTTTTTGCATCAGCTCTAATCTGACTTATACATGCGCATCGTTCATGTATACTTGGGATAACTCATCAAAAGAAGGAAATCGGGTGAAAAAAAACTACACCGTTTACATAAAGTTTATGAATTTATTATAACAGCCAACAGCGTCAATGTTGCCTTTGAATCCGTAAATCACTCAATGCTTATTTCAAAACTATCAAGCTATGGAGTAAATGGGGCGCTAGTTCATTGGCTCTCCTGTTATTGAAGTGATAGGCATATTACAGTGAATATTTCCTTCTCTCTATCTGCACCATTCACCAACACGTCCGGGGATCCACTGTAATGAGTTCGATGACTGTTACGGTCGCCATGTAATGTGTTGGGACGATAGATACGGTCGCCATGTAATGGGTTGGGATAATGTTACGGTCATGTAATGCGATGATCGTACAACTGTACTTCGAGTACCGTCGCGGTAGGTCAGTGTTTCGCTGACATGAGCCGAGGTGGAATAAAACCTCGTTCGAGCGGACTTTTCGACACTTGATCGTCCAGGCGATCATAGAAACCTTTAGGAGGTTTCCCTTACTGGAAACGTTGGAGTTTAGAAGCCTTACCTTGGGAAGGGGGACATAACTAAACTCTTGAAATAAGTTGGAAGGCGAAGAATTTTGGGCAGCGTAATGTCCTATCTTGACAGTCCGAACGAATCTGACTTGCCATGATCGGAGTTGGTTTTATTTATACTCAAATGAAGTTAAAGGTTTCTCACATTTGGTTCCTGGTTTTATGTTGGAAAGTTATTGTTTTCACTCAGCTAGTTACGTTTGTCTTTTGTTGACAAGAACGATGGTTCTTGTCACTAAGTTCCTGTTTTGGGTTTAACGCATATACTGTTCCTGCTTTGGGTTACATACTGTTCCTGCTTATGTTGTGCGTTTCGGTTGTTTTTGATAAGTGTGTCACATCTGTTATTTGTTTGAATGGACGGCCTGAACTCTTCTGGTTGCGGTGCTATGGTATGATCTGATTTACTGAATGTGTTATAATGAATGTGTTACAATGGTGTGGTTTGGCTTTCCAAAGTGTGTTACAATGTGTCTATAGCTGATAGTGTGTATTATAATAAGTTTTGTATAGTAGATATGCTACACCTCCTCCCTTTAGGAGAATAACGAAAATAATGAAAATGATTGAAGTTATTCTTTTCATTTAATTAGGATACGTTTTTAGCTATGCTTATTTGGTTTACTAATATAATCGTTTCTTATCTCTTAAGGCGGGTAATATTTTATGTAAATAGATCTATTACCTAGAGATAAATAATTGGGAATATTTAATTTTCTTCTAAAATATTTAGATTCTCCTATGATTCCTTTGTTGTGTTCGTTTCTAGAGTTTTCTGCTTTTATAGATCTTATGACTTTTAGCATGGAGATAACATTATGAAATTTTTCTTTGAGCTCTTTCAGAATCTTGTCGTAAGTAACATTATTTCTTGGTTCTTTCATATTTTCTTCACATAATGTGGAATAATTCATTTTTCTAGCCTTATTATCGTGGCAATATAATTCATTGTTTAATTCATTTATATACTTTTTCTTTGATTTAATGTTACGTTTTCTTTTCTTCAAATGTTTTGGCTCAGTTGCATGATTGTCGTTGCAATTAATTTCATCATTCATTTCCATGTTGTCTAGCAGTATTAAACTATCTGTTACTTGTTTTTCAATCATATTTTTCTCATTATCATTGCTTATTGTAATCATTTGTATATGTTGTTTGTTTTCATGTTTATAATCATTGTTATAATCATTTTCAAATTCTTTTGTTAAGTTATTATTTTCTTTTATTATTCTTTCATAGTATTCTCTTGATCTGTTCATATCATTATTTGTTTCATTATTTGATGCATTTCTTCTTTTTGATTTATCTTCATATTTTCTGTCATTATAGTTTGCTTTGCTGTTAATCTTTTTAAAATACTTCTTAGCATGGTCTTTCATTTCAATAGTATTTCTATAATCTTCATCATTTTGGTGGTAAATATGATCTGTATGGAGTTGATTATTACTATTAAACTGTTCATAGTTTCTGTTCTGTTCTGTTCTAATATAATAACATTGGATATTATTGGATTTGTTCTGACTACTAGTATTATAGTTGAATTCGTGATTATCATATCCTTGGTTAACTTGACTTTGACTACTACAATTGCTTAACTGATGGTGGCGTTTATAGAAACTGAAGTTGTTATTATTTCTATAACTGTAGTTGTTGGATGTTGTTTGAGTTGTTATTGATTGATTAAAATTTGGACAAATTTGATAATTAATTAGGGTGTCTTTATGATGAAAATCCCTGTTGTTATTTCTGTTATAGTTATTTGATCCTTGGAAATGATGTATCTGTGCGATGTTCTGCCTAGATTCACATTCATTTACTATTCTAGTCACTTCGTATATTGTTTCAAATTTTCCTACTGTTAGGGCTGTTCTTGAGTCTATATTTGTAATTTTATCAATCAGAGTTTCCACTCCTTTTTTAACTGCCAATTCGTTTGCAACATCGGCTGGTATATTTTTTTGTACATATAAAATTTTTAATTTTTCAGTAAGCTCTTCTATCTCATTGCATAGAATTTTTGTATTCTTTGTCTTTAGTGCTTTCATATCGGATATTAGATTTCCTAGTTCTATCTTTTTCTCGCATCTTGATCTTATATCTTCCACAATTTCTGCTACTGTTGATACATTTGAAATTATTCCTGATTCAGCTTTTCCTGTTAATCTGGTATAAATAAATTCAACTAGTATTGATTCCTGATCTGCTGGAAACATTTTTTTGGCAAATTGTATCGATCTTATAAATGAGTTAAGTTGCTCGTTTGAGCCATTATACATGGGTATAAGAGCCAAAGCGTCTTCCAAATTGAACTGTGCCATTATTCGCGTTTTGATGTATTTCAATTTCGTTAAATTGTTTGAGATATAGTTATATAGATATAGTTTAATAAAAAAATGTTATTTTGTTTGATTTGTGCTGGACATATAGGTTATAGAAAATGTTCTGTACTGTTTGTATTTATCTTTTTTTTAAACCAGATGCTCAAAAAAAATCAGTATCGAAAATATAATTGTTTCTTACTTCTTTAATTATTTGCTGGGTATAATATTTTAATATGCTATCATTGATAGTAATAACTTGATTCTTTTGCGTTTCTTTGCGTTTGGGCATGTCTGATGCAGCGCAAACTCTAATGTTTGGCTTGCCTTCGCATTTTTGTTCAAATTTGCTTTTGTCATTTTTGTGGATAATTATCTGTATCTAACATGCAAGGGGGATACATTCCTAACCTGTTTTTTATGCTACTCTTGCCAATTTATACAGCCTCATCAGTAATATTTCAAATTTACGGTACCTTCTTTAAATACATAGCATGTATTTGTTTTTGTTGCTGTTGCTGATGCTACGCTTGTTACCGGTGCTTGGTGTTTAATCGGTGATAGGTACATACTCGGTGTTGGATGTGAAGTTCTGCGATGTCATCAGTCGTCGCTCGATGTTCTGTCGGAGTTGGGACACTTGTCCATTCTTGCGTGCCAATCCATATTGGGCAGTGGGCTCGCCTTGTCTTTTGGTCTTCCACGTTGGGAACGGTTGTTCCATTCAATCACGCTGACCACAGCTTGTTTTGCACTGCACTTTATCATTCCATATCACTTGCTCCAAGAATCGTATAGATTGCTATATTGTACTGTGCTGAACTTGGGTTGTTGTTAAAAGTTAGCTTTTTTTTCTATAGTTTCCCATTTCAAGGTTACTCTACTAGGTAAACCGATGGCATGAGCGTTAATACGTTTTTACACATTTAGGTAGGTTCTCACAACACTGTGTACGGTTAATGTTTGTTCATCAATTAAACATTCAATTTGCACTTACACTGCACTAAATGTTTTTTCTTTTCATTCTGCACTGTACGAAACTTGCTTGTAGCTGTTCTTTCATCGTTATTGCTTTTGTTTACATATGGGTTACTTGCGCCAGCTGCGTTGATGAATGTTCCGTAAAAAAATTGCACATTTGACACTTTTTTTTCACTTTCCGCCGAATGCCGGTTATGGTCACAATACTTTTGGTTCGTCACACGACACTTAAGCTTTACGTTACCGTTGTGCGTATCACATTTTACTTGAAATAATTTGCTTACACTTCTGCCTGTCGATTGCAGATTAAGGTCACGGTCGCCATGTAATGAGTTCGATGACTGTTACGGTCGCCATGTAATGTGTTCGGACGATAGATACGGTCGCCATGTAATGGGTTTGGATAATGTTACGGTCATGTAATGCGATGATCGTACAACTGTACTTCGAGTACCGTCGCGGTAGGTCAGTGTTTCGCTGACATGAGCCGAGGTGGAATAAAACCTCGTTCGAGCGGACTTTTCGACACTTGATCGTCCAGGCGATCATAGAAACCTTTAGGAGGTTTCCCTTACTGGAAACGTTGGAGTTTAGAAGCCTTACCTTGGGAAGGGGGACATAACTAAACTCTTGAAATAAGTTGGAAGGCGAAGAATTTTGGGCAGCGTAATGTCCTATCTTGACAGTCCGAACGAATCTGACTTGCCATGATCGGAGTTGGTTTTATTTATACTCAAATGAAGTTAAAGGTTTCTCACATTTGGTTCCTGGTTTTATGTTGGAAAGTTATTGTTTTCACTCAGCTAGTTACGTTTGTCTTTTGTTGACAAGAACGATGGTTCTTGTCACTAAGTTCCTGTTTTGGGTTTAACGCATATACTGTTCCTGCTTTGGGTTACATACTGTTCCTGCTTATGTTGTGCGTTTCGGTTGTTTTTGATAAGTGTGTCACATCTGTTATTTGTTTGAATGGACGGCCTGAACTCTTCTGGTTGCGGTGCTATGGTATGATCTGATTTACTGAATGTGTTATAATGAATGTGTTACAATGGTGTGGTTTGGCTTTCCAAAGTGTGTTACAATGTGTCTATAGCTGATAGTGTGTATTATAATAAGTTTTGTATAGTAGATATGCTACACCACGTTTATCGGCCCTATGCTATTTCAAAATTTATAAATGATGTTATTTACGTTATACCAGATTGCGAAAAATTGTTTTATGCAGATGATATGCAAATGTTCCTACCGGTATCAGATCAAACCGATTGTTTAACTCTTCAAAACTGTTTAATTCGATTTAACTCATACCCACCAAATACTTTCTGCAAGATTTGCAATCAGGGTGCTATGAACATGAAGAAATTAACTCCACCTCCAAAATCTATGCTGTTAACTGAATGCTATATATTTTCTTGGGATACTGACTTCATTTGGTATACTGACTTAGCGATGCTCCGCTAGCGATGCTTACATTTTGGTTTGTACATTTGGTAATTGTTCCCCAGCTTCCGTTATCATTAAAATGTTTCCCAGTTATTATCCAGGACAAACACCCTGGGACCTCATAGATCGCATAATGAATTATTTGGGAAAAGTAACGCTCAGCCCTCTACGTTACGCTAGCGTTACAAGTAACGTCTGTCTAGCGCAAACCCAAGCAGCATTTTTGAACGCCTGGTTTATTCGTCGTGGATAAGCAAATTGAGGTAAAAGTAAGGCTCAGCCCTCTACGTTACGCTAGCGATACGCGTAACGCCTGTTTACCACAAACCCAAGCAACATTTTTGAACGCCTGTTTTAACCGCCGTGGATAAGCAAATCAATAGATTATCATGTCTTAATATCGTGTTTTTACATGATAATTAGAAAAGCAACAATTTTTGAACAAACATTAAAAAGAACAGCAATTGCAAAGATAACACTCATTGATAATTCATGAGTATAAATAACTAATATTATTACTATTAGGCTATCATTTTTAACAGCAATCAGAGTTGTAACAACTTCACGTATTATAATAATAACAATCTTACACATAAAAAATTGTTACTTTTAAAAATGATTATTTATTTATTTTCCCAACTATTGATAAAGCAGGATAATGAAATACATACAAATATTTACTACCTTCATTAACCTCAATTTAAAAAAGAGCCCTCGCACCTAAAGTAAAGTTTATTCACAATAGGCGGAAACATAGATTGAATAGGTAATAATTATATTTCATATAGTTTATTAATTTATTATTATTTTTAATATTTTATACTTTCTAATCATAGGAAATGTTACTAAAATTGAAAGCTTTTGGGGTGTTTATGAACTTTTCAAAAATACTGTTTGGGAATTTTAAAAGGCATGTAACGCTTCTCATATGTAACGTAGATCACTGAGCCTTACTTTAACCAATTATTTAGATGGCGTTACTACTGGTTGCAGGGACTTTGATCACCACTAGATGGCGTTATTGAATGTGGAGTTGCATATGCGTTAGGGCATTTCAATACTTTGTATTTTATAGGCATTCCTACATTGCAAATCATTTTATTGTTTCAAACAACGAAACACTTTAAAATGCTTCACAAATTTGGGTAACTGGTGATTAACATGAAGGGTGAAGGGAAACATTAATAAGTATGGTTGTTTATTTGAACCTTCCTAATTTTTGGTCCAACTTTTTTAAAGCCATTGTCAACGTTTCCCGATATATTTAAAGCCAAACTTTTGTGAGAACCTAAGGCTACCTAAACGCACAACATTTTTCGACAATCGACCCTTTCAACATTTTCCCGTGGTTAACGATAAATCAGGTAAAAGTGTCCTTTACTGTTTTCAGAAAAAGTCAACACGCAGGTATCACTGGTTGTATTTATATGGTAAAACCAACCCTCTTGAACAAGCTACCTGGAAAATCTTATGCATCGCTTATGATATGCTGCATTTTGTAGAATTCGTAGTGAGAGGTTACAGAATTGAAAACATTAAGGGATGCTTTTTGTGCCAAAGGACGGCACATTTTTTCATTTACATTTTGTACACAGTTTCAAGCACGGTTCTTGATATATCTGGATTTTTTTCCTTCTGGTTCTCCCATAACAGCATAAATCGAATAAAATGTCTTTGGCAAAGTAATTTGTCGCCCTGAAAAGGACGGTTTTGGGTTTGAGATGAAGGAAGCTTTGTCACACCGTTTAAGCCTTCTTTTCGGTCTTCTTGGGCAGCAGCACGGCCTGAATGTTGGGCAGCACACCACCCTGAGCGATGGTTACTCCGGACAGCAGCTTGTTCAACTCCTCGTCGTTGCGGATGGCCAGCTGCAGATGACGCGGGATGATGCGCGTCTTCTTGTTGTCACGGGCAGCGTTTCCGGCCAACTCAAGCACTTCAGCGGCCAAGTATTCCATGACGGCTGCCAGATACACGGGTGCTCCGGCACCGACGCGCTCGGCATAGTTACCCTTGCGCAGGAGACGATGAATACGGCCAACGGGGAACTGAAGACCGGCACGGTTGGAACGGGACTTCGCCTTTCCCTTTACCTTTCCTCCCTTTCCACGGCCAGACATGGTTAGATTTGATTGGGGTACGTTTGTAAGGGATCACGAACAACACGATGTTCTCCTTGAGAAGGGTCTTTTTATAATAGAACAATTTTGACCCGACCGATGCTTATATAGCAGCTTATTCGTGCTGCCCGATACTCGTTTGGAATTTTTCGAGCTGCACGATACGTATTCTCTCTCACAGCCCGTTATAAGCGATCGGAGAGCTCGGAATTTTTCTAGAACGCAATCACCCGTTGAATCATACACATCGTGTCCCAGTGTTGAGTGAATTTTTCCGTCGAAATGGCACCCAAAACCAGTGGAAAAGCTGCGAAGAAGTCTGGCAAGGCCCAGAAAAATATTTCCAAGTCCGACAAGAAAAAGAAGCGCAAGACCCGCAAGGAAAGCTACGCTATTTACATCTACAAAGTGTTGAAGCAAGTCCACCCGGATACTGGCATCTCTTCGAAGGCCATGAGCATCATGAACAGTTTCGTCAACGATATCTTCGAACGCATTGCTGCTGAGGCATCCCGCTTGGCGCACTACAACAAGCGTTCGACGATCACGTCCCGCGAAATCCAAACCGCTGTTCGTCTGCTGCTGCCTGGTGAGCTTGCCAAGCACGCCGTCTCCGAAGGAACGAAGGCTGTCACAAAGTACACCAGCTCGAAGTAAGCCACTGAAATGATTGGCTTCTTTTCATGAACCTCTCTTAAATCGGTCCTTTTCAGGACCACAAACCGCATTCAAACAAAGAATTATCCTTCGTTTCATCTGCACCAGCGAATTAGCGCTTTAATTTCAGGGTGTCCGTCTTCGTCAACGTTATTGTTCAGTTTGTTGCGTTTGCCTGTACTAAATGGCATTAGTGCAGGTAAACGCAGCCATATCCTAAGTTTGTTTGCGAACTTTGTATTGAAAACAATGATGCTGTGATTGACATTAAAGTTCTGCGTTGTTCATTGTAAATATTAATGTTAAATAGAACCTTAGCACGTTTAAAAAAAACATTAAAAAAAAGTCCGCACTGGTTGGAAGCGTTTTGCGAGGTGAAATTGAAAATAGAATTTCGTGTATCATGAATTATGAATAGAAGTCGTTTCGCTCGTTGTATGACAATCATTTTTTTAATTAAATTTTCCTCGCGCATACGAGGATAATTTATCGACAAAGCAACCAATGGCAGCTTATGTGTCGTGAGTCAAATGTTGTAATAGATTTGTTCGATTTTAAACTTGCTTATAAGGATTGAAGGGTCGTCTTCTTAAGCGTTTGAATTAAAGTGTGTATAAGCATCAGTTAAGTTGTTTGTGTCGAACATTTGTTGTAAAATATATAGTCATACTATTCGTTCGTGGTTTGTCGTTAGCTGCGATGTTGGTATAATAGTCATAGGTTATATAGATGGTAATAAAGTATTGATCAATATAGTCAAAATCCTCAGATGCCCTATTAAAAAGCGAAACTTTGACAAGAAAAAGTTAAAATACCTCCCATAACATTGATTATTTAAAACAAATTTTCCCCCTTTTCACACTTTCCTCGTTATAACAAAACGACATACGTGAAGGTATGTACAATTTCATAATAGCAATCGAAAGAAAATTCTTGGAATGTTCAACAGTATTGGTGGTCCTGAAAAGGACCGTTTTGAGAAGGAAATGCCCCGTTTAGACAGGGACCGCTTCCGGATGCATGGACGATTTAGGCACGTTCTCCGCGGATGCGACGGGCCAGCTGGATGTCCTTGGGCATGATGGTGACGCGCTTGGCGTGGATGGCGCACAGATTCGTGTCTTCGAACAGACCAACTAGATACGCCTCGCTAGCTTCTTGCAGCGCCATGACGGCTGAGCTCTGGAAGCGGAGATCAGTCTTGAAGTCCTGGGCGATCTCACGCACCAAGCGCTGGAATGGCAGCTTGCGGATGAGCAGCTCGGTCGACTTCTGGTAGCGACGGATTTCTCGGAGGGCCACCGTTCCCGGACGGTAACGATGCGGCTTCTTCACTCCTCCGGTGGCCGGGGCACTTTTACGAGCAGCCTTGGTGGCCAGCTGCTTGCGAGGAGCCTTACCTCCAGTCGATTTACGAGCGGTTTGCTTGGTACGAGCCATTTCACTTCGGGAGCGTAGGTTTCGTTGAGCACGGAGCGAACTTGTTTATTTGACAAAAGTTGAACGTTAAATGATGAAACTGCTCGAACAAGAGCTCTTTTTATGCGCTTGCCAACCCTTGTTTTCTCTCATCTTAAGAGCAAAAGGGAATGCGTGGATGAAAAAGTATAAATAGGGACGTTGAGCTCGAAAACGCTCATTCGTGATCGTCAATTTAAAGTTGGAACATCGTGAACGTACAATCCTGTGCTCATCATCACCGGAAGAGGAAAGGGAGGAAAAGGTCTGGGTAAAGGAGGAGCCAAGCGTCACCGAAAAGTGCTGCGGGATAACATCCAGGGCATTACCAAGCCCGCCATCCGCCGTTTGGCTCGGCGCGGAGGAGTGAAACGTATCTCCGGCCTCATCTACGAGGAAACCCGTGGCGTCCTGAAAGTATTTCTGGAGAATGTGATTCGTGATGCGGTCACTTACACTGAACACGCCAAGCGTAAGACCGTCACCGCTATGGATGTGGTGTATGCTCTGAAGCGTCAGGGCCGCACTCTGTACGGTTTTGGAGGTTAAATTTATCTCTATAAAACTTCCATGTGGAGTCTCAAATCAAACGGTCCTTTTCAGGACCACAATACATTACTCAAGAGCTGTGTCTTTCGCAACATTAAAATGTTTTATTTGAGAGAAAAAATGTCTATGATGGCTTCGAATGGTGTGCGTATAACATTTTACTCGCATAACAAGCACTCACACTGCTGTATATTCAGTGCATTTACATGAGATGGCGTTTTGTGAATGTGTTTTTTAACTTATACGTATCCGTTTGAAGCGTTCGCAAAAGCAACGAATGAAGTGTTTGTTAAAATGAATCATTTTTCTCTCTTGCGTTTTTTTTTATCTAAATTTTCTAATAAAAATATTTTTTTTAGAGCAAACCTCTCATCCTCTAGAAGCAATAATCGCCGCGTGGATCATACCGTTTTTTGCATCAGCTCTAATCTGACTTATACATGCGCATCGTTCATGTATACTTGGGATAACTCATCAAAAGAAGGAAATCGGGTGAAAAAAACTACACCGTTTACATAAAGTTTATGAATTTATTATAACAGCCAACAGCGTCAATGTTGCCTTTGAATCCGTAAATCACTCAATGCTTATTTCAAAACTATCAAGCTATGGAGTAAATGGGGCGCTAGTTCATTGGCTCTCCTGTTATTGAAGTGATAGGCATATTACAGTGAATATTTCCTTCTCTCTATTTGCACCATTCACCAACACGTCCGGGGATCCACGTTTCTCGGCCCTATGCTATTTAAAAATTTATAAATGACGTTATTTACGTTATACCAGATTGCGAAAAATTGTTTTATGCAGATGATATGAAAATGTTCCTACCGGTACCAGATCAAACCGATTGTTTAACTCTTCAAAACTGTTTAATTCGATTTAACTCATACCCACCAAATACTTTCTGCAAGATTTGCTATCAGGGTGCTATGAACATGAAGAAATTAACTCCACCTCCAAAATCTATGCTGTTAACTGAATGCTATATATTTTCTTGGGATACTGACTTCATTTGGTATACTGACTTAGCGATGCTCCGCTAGCGATGCTTACATTTTGGTTTGTACATTTGGTAATTGTTCCCCAGCTTCCGTTATCATTAAAATGTTTCCCAGTTATTATCCAGGACAAACACCCTGGGACCTCATAGATCGCATAATGAATTATTTGGGAAAAGTAACGCTCAGCCCTCTACGTTACGCTAGCGTTACAAGTAACGTCTGTCTAGCGCAAACCCAAGCAGCATTTTTGAACGCCTGGATAAGCAAATCGTCGTGGATAAGCAAATTGAGGTAAAAGTAAGGCTCAGCCCTCTACGTTACGCTAGCGATACGCGTAACGCCTGTTTACCACAAACCCAAGCAACATTTTTGAACGCCTGTTTTAACCGCCGTGGATAAGCAAATCAATAGATTATCATGTCTTAATATCGTGTTTTTACATGATAATTAGAAAAGCAACAATTTTTGAACAAACATTAAAAAAGAACAGCAATTGCAAAGATAACACTCATTGATAATTCATGAGTATAAATAACTAATATTATTACTATTAGGCTATCATTTTTAACAGCAATCAGAGTTGTAACAACTTCACGTATTATAATAATAACAATCTTACACATAAAAAATGGTTACTTTTAAAAATGATTATTTATTTATTTTCCCATTGATAAAGCAGGATAATGAAATACATACAAATATTTACTACCTTCATTAACCTCAATTTAAAAAGAGCCCTCGCACCTAAAGTAAAGTTTATTCACAATATGCGGAAACATAGATTGAATAGGTAATAATTATATTTCATATACATTATTAATTTATTAATATTTTTAATATTTTATACTTTCTAATCATAGGAAATGTTACTAAAATTGAAAGCTTTTGGGGTGTTAATGAACTTTTCAAAAATACTGCTTGGGAATTTTAAAAGGCATGTAACGCTTCTCATATGTAACGTAGATCACTGAGCCTTACTTTTTACCAATTATTTAGATGGCGTTGCTACTGGTTGCAGGGACTTTGATCACCACTAGATGGCGTTATTGAATGTGGAGTTGCATATGCGTTAGGGCATTTCAATACTTTGTATTTTATAGGCATTCCTACATTGCAAATCATTTTATTGTTTCAAACAACGAAACACTTTAAAATGCTTCACAAATTTGGGTAACTGGTGATTAAGATGAAGGGTGAAGGGAAACATTTATAAGTATGGTTGTTTATTTGAACCTTCCTAATTTTTGGTCCAACTTTTTAAAGCCATTGTCAACGTTTCCCGATATATTTAAAGCCAAACTTTTGTGAGAACCTAAGGCTACCTAAACGCACAACATTTTTCGGCAATCGACCCTTTCAACATTTTCCCGTGGTTAACGATAAATCAGGTAAAAGTGTCCTTTACTGTTTTCAGAAAAAGTCAACACGCAGGTATCACTGGTTGTATTTATATGGTAAAACCAACCCTCTTGAACAAGCTACCTGGAAAATCTTATGCATCGCTTATGATATGCTGCATTTTGTAGAATTCGTAGTGAGAGGTTACAGAATTGAAAATATTAAGGGATGCTTTTTGTGCCAAAGGACGGCACATTTTTTCATTTACATTTTGTACACAGTTTCAAGCACGGTTCTTGATATATCTGGATTTTTTTTTCCTTCTGGATCTCCCATAACAGCATAAATCGAATAAAATGTCTTTGGCAAAGTAATTTGTCGCCCTGAAAAGGACGGTTTTGGGTTTGAGATGAAGGAAGCTTTGTCACACCGTTTAAGCCTTCTTTTCGGTCTTCTTGGGCAGCAGCACGGCCTGAATGTTGGGCAGCACACCACCCTGAGCGATGGTTACTCCGGACAGCAGCTTGTTCAACTCCTCGTCGTTGCGGATGGCCAGCTGCAGATGACGCGGGATGATGCGCGTCTTCTTGTTGTCACGGGCAGCGTTTCCGGCCAACTCAAGCACTTCAGCGGCCAAGTATTCCATGACGGCTGCCAGATACACGGGTGCTCCGGCACCGACGCGCTCGGCATAGTTACCCTTGCGCAGGAGACGATGAATACGGCCAACGGGGAACTGAAGACCGGCACGGTTGGAACGGGACTTTGCCTTTCCCTTTACCTTTCCTCCCTTTCCACGGCCAGACATGGTTAGATTTGATTGGGGTACGTTTGTAAGGGATCACGAACAACACGATGTTCTCCTTGAGAAGGGTCTTTTATAATAGAACAATTTTGACCCGACCGATGCTTATATAGCAGCTTATTCGTGCTGCCCGATACTCGTTTGGAATTTTTCGAGCTGCACGATACGTATTCTCTCTCACAGCCCGTTATAAGCGATCGGAGAGCTCGGAATTTTTCTAGAACGCAATCACCCGTTGAATCATACACATCGTGTCCCAGTGTTGAGTGAATTTTTCCGTCGAAATGGCACCCAAAACCAGTGGAAAAGCTGCGAAGAAGTCTGGCAAGGCCCAGAAAAATATTTCCAAGTCCGACAAGAAAAAGAAGCGCAAGACCCGCAAGGAAAGCTACGCTATTTACATCTACAAAGTGTTGAAGCAAGTCCACCCGGATACTGGCATCTCTTCGAAGGCCATGAGCATCATGAACAGTTTCGTCAACGATATCTTCGAACGCATTGCTGCTGAGGCATCCCGCTTGGCGCACTACAACAAGCGTTCGACGATCACGTCCCGCGAAATCCAAACCGCTGTTCGTCTGCTGCTGCCTGGTGAGCTTGCCAAGCACGCCGTCTCCGAAGGAACGAAGGCTGTCACAAAGTACACCAGCTCGAAGTAAGCCACTGAAATGATTGGCTTCTTTTCATGAACCTCTCTTAAATCGGTCCTTTTCAGGACCACAAACCGCATTCAAACAAAGAATTATCCTTCGTTTCATCTGCACCAGCGAATTAGCGCTTTAATTTCAGGGTGTCCGTCTTCGTCAACGTTATTGTTCAGTTTGTTGCGTTTGCCTGTACTAAATGGCATTAGTGCAGGTAAACGCAGCCATATCCTAAGTTTGTTTGCGAACTTTGTATTGGAAACAATGATGCTGTGATTGACATTAAAGTTCTGCGTTGTTCATTGTAAATATTAATGTTAAATAGAACCTTAGCACGTTTAAAAAAACATGAAAAAAGTCCGCACTGGTTGGAAGCGTTTTGCGAGGTGAAATTGAAAATGGAGTTTCGTGTATCATGAATGATGAATAGAAGTCGTTTCGCTCGTTGTATGACAATCATTTTTTTAATTAAATTTTCCTCGCGCATACGAGGATAATTTATCGACAAAGCAACCAATGGCAGCTTATGTGTCGTGAGTCAAATGTTGTAATAGATTTGTTCGATTTTAAACTTGCTTATAAGGATTGAAGGGTCGTCTTCTTAAGCGTTTGAATTAAAGTGTGTATAAGCATCAGTTAAGTTGTTTGTGTCGAACATTTGTTGTAAAATATATAGTCATACTATTCGTTCGTGGTTTGTCGTTAGCTGCGATGTTGGTATAATAGTCATAGGTTATATAGATGGTAATAAAGTATTGATCAATATAGTCAAAATCCTCAGATGCCCTATTAAAAAGCGAAACTTTGACAAGAAAAAGTTAAAATACCTCCCATAACATTGATTATTTAAAACAAATTTTCCCCCTTTTCACACTTTCCTCGTTATAACAAAACGACATACGTGAAGGTATGTACAATTTCATAATAGCAATCGAAAGAAAATTCTTGGAATGTTCAACAGTATTGGTGGTCCTGAAAAGGACCGTTTTGAGAAGGAAATGCCCCGTTTAGACAGGGACCGCTTCCGGATGCATGGACGATTTAGGCACGCTCTCCGCGGATGCGACGGGCCAGCTGGATGTCCTTGGGCATGATGGTGACGCGCTTGGCGTGGATGGCGCACAGATTCGTGTCTTCGAACAGACCAACTAGATACGCCTCGCTAGCTTCTTGCAGCGCCATGACGGCTGAGCTCTGGAAGCGGAGATCAGTCTTGAAGTCCTGGGCGATCTCACGCACCAAGCGCTGGAATGGCAGCTTGCGGATGAGCAGCTCGGTCGACTTCTGGTAGCGACGGATTTCTCGGAGGGCCACCGTTCCCGGACGGTAACGATGCGGCTTCTTCACTCCTCCGGTGGCCGGGGCACTTTTACGAGCAGCCTTGGTGGCCAGCTGCTTGCGAGGAGCCTTACCTCCAGTCGATTTACGAGCGGTTTGCTTGGTACGAGCCATTTCACTTCGGGAGCGTAGGTTTCGTTGAGCACGGAGCGAACTTGTTTATTTGACAAAAGTTGAACGTTAAATGAGGAAACTGCTCGAACAAGAGCTCTTTTTATGCGCTTGCCAACCCTTGTTTTCTCTCATCTTAAGAGCAAGAGGGAATGCGTGGATGAAAAAGTATAAATAGGGACGTTGAGCTCGAAAACGCTCATTCGTGATCGTCAATTTAAAGTTGGAACATCGTGAACGTACAATCCTGTGCTCATCATGACCGGAAGAGGAAAGGGAGGAAAAGGTCTGGGTAAAGGAGGAGCCAAGCGTCACCGAAAAGTGCTGCGGGATAACATCCAGGGCATTACCAAGCCCGCCATCCGCCGTTTGGCTCGGCGCGGAGGAGTGAAACGTATCTCCGGCCTCATCTACGAGGAAACCCGTGGCGTCCTGAAAGTATTTCTGGAGAATGTGATTCGTGATGCGGTCACTTACACTGAACACGCCAAGCGTAAGACCGTCACCGCTATGGATGTGGTGTATGCTCTGAAGCGTCAGGGCCGCACTCTGTACGGTTTTGGAGGTTAAATTTATCTCTATAAAACTTCCATGTGGAGTCTCAAATCAAACGGTCCTTTTCAGGACCACAATACATTACTCAAGAGCTGTGTCTTTCGCAACATTAAAATGTTTTATTTGAGAGAAAAAATGTCTATGATGGCTTCGAATGGTGTGCGTATAACATTTTACTCGCATAACAAGCACTCACACTGCTGTATATTCAGTGCATTTACATGAGATGGCGTTTTGTGAATGTGTTTTTTTTAACTTATACGTATCCGTTTGAAGCGTTCGCAAAAGCAACGAATGAAGTGTTTGTTAAAATGAATCATTTTTCTCTCTTGCGTTTTTTTTATCTAAATTTTCTAATAAAAATATTTTTTTTAGAGCAAACCTCTCATCCTCTAGAAGCAATAATCGCCGCGTGGATCATACCGTTTTTTGCATCAGCTCTAATCTGACTTATACATGCGCATCGTTCATGTATACTTGGGATAACTCATCAAAAGAAGGAAATCGGGTGAAAAAAAACTACACCGTTTACATAAAGTTTATGAATTTATTATAACAGCCAACAGCGTCAATGTTGCCTTTGAATCCGTAAATCACTCAATGCTTATTTCAAAACTATCAAGCTATGGAGTAAATGGGGCGCTAGTTCATTGGCTCTCCTGTTATTGAAGTGATAGGCATATTACAGTGAATATTTCCTTCTCTATTTGCACCATTCACCAACACGTCCGGGGATCCACGTTTCTCGGCCCTATGCTATTTAAAAATTTATAAATGACGTTATTTACGTTATACCAGATTGCGAAAAATTGTTTTATGCAGATGATATGAAAATGTTCCTACCGGTACCAGATCAAACCGATTGTTTAACTCTTCAAAACTGTTTAATTCGATTTAACTCATACCCACCAAATACTTTCTGCAAGATTTGCTATCAGGGTGCTATGAACATGAAGAAATTAACTCCACCTCCAAAATCTATGCTGTTAACTGAATGCTATATATTTTCTTGGGATACTGACTTCATTTGGTATACTGACTTAGCGATGCTCCGCTAGCGATGCTTACATTTTGGTTTGTACATTTGGTAATTGTTCCCCAGCTTCCGTTATCATTAAAATGTTTCCCAGTTATTATCCAGGACAAACACCCTGGGACCTCATAGATCGCATAATGAATTATTTGGGAAAAGTAACGCTCAGCCCTCTACGTTACGCTAGCGTTACAAGTAACGTCTGTCTAGCGCAAACCCAAGCAGCATTTTTGAACGCCTGGATAAGCAAATCGTCGTGGATAAGCAAATTGAGGTAAAAGTAAGGCTCAGCCCTCTACGTTACGCTAGCGATACGCGTAACGCCTGTTTACCACAAACCCAAGCAACATTTTTGAACGCCTGTTTTAACCGCCGTGGATAAGCAAATCAATAGATTATCATGTCTTAATATCGTGTTTTTACATGATAATTAGAAAAGCAACAATTTTTGAACAAACATTAAAAAGAACAGCAATTGCAAAGATAACACTCATTGATAATTCATGAGTATAAATAACTAATATTATTACTATTAGGCTATCATTTTTAACAGCAATCAGAGTTGTAACAACTTCACGTATTATAATAATAACAATCTTACACATAAAAAATGGTTACTTTTAAAAATGATTATTTATTTATTTTCCCATTGATAAAGCAGGATAATGAAATACATACAAATATTTACTACCTTCATTAACCTCAATTTAAAAAGAGCCCTCGCACCTAAAGTAAAGCTTATTCACAATATGCGGAAACATAGATTGAATAGGTAATAATTATATTTCATATACATTATTAATTTATTAATATTTTTAATATTTTATACTTTCTAATCATAGGAAATGTTACTAAAATTGAAAGCTTTTGGGGTGTTAATGAACTTTTCAAAAATACTGCTTGGGAATTTTAAAAGGCATGTAACGCTTCTCATATGTAACGTAGATCACTGAGCCTTACTTTTACCAATTATTTAGATGGCGTTGCTACTGGTTGCAGGGACTTTGATCACCACTAGATGGCGTTATTGAATGTGGAGTTGCATATGCGTTAGGGCATTTCAATACTTTGTATTTTATAGGCATTCCTACATTGCAAATCATTTTATTGTTTCAAACAACGAAACACTTTAAAATGCTTCACAAATTTGGGTAACTGGTGATTAAGATGAAGGGTGAAGGGAAACATTTATAAGTATGGTTGTTTATTTGAACCTTCCTAATTTTTGGTCCAACTTTTTAAAGCCATTGTCAACGTTTCCCGATATATTTAAAGCCAAACTTTTGTGAGAACCTAAGGCTACCTAAACGCACAACATTTTTCGGCAATCGACCCTTTCAACATTTTCCCGTGGTTAACGATAAATCAGGTAAAAGTGTCCTTTACTGTTTTCAGAAAAAGTCAACACGCAGGTATCACTGGTTGTATTTATATGGTAAAACCAACCCTCTTGAACAAGCTACCTGGAAAATCTTATGCATCGCTTATGATATGCTGCATTTTGTAGAATTCGTAGTGAGAGGTTACAGAATTGAAAATATTAAGGGATGCTTTTTGTGCCAAAGGACGGCACATTTTTCATTTACATTTTGTACACAGTTTCAAGCACGGTTCTTGATATATCTGGATTTTTTTCCTTCTGGTTCTCCCATAACAGCATAAATCGAATAAAATGTCTTTGGCAAAGTAATTTGTCGCCCTGAAAAGGACGGTTTTGGGTTTGAGATGAAGGAAGCTTTGTCACACCGTTTAAGCCTTCTTTTCGGTCTTCTTGGGCAGCAGCACGGCCTGAATGTTGGGCAGCACACCACCCTGAGCGATGGTTACTCCGGACAGCAGCTTGTTCAACTCCTCGTCGTTGCGGATGGCCAGCTGCAGATGACGCGGGATGATGCGCGTCTTCTTGTTGTCACGGGCAGCGTTTCCGGCCAACTCAAGCACTTCAGCGGCCAAGTATTCCATGACGGCTGCCAGATACACGGGTGCTCCGGCACCGACGCGCTCGGCATAGTTACCCTTGCGCAGGAGACGATGAATACGGCCAACGGGGAACTGAAGACCGGCACGGTTGGAACGGGACTTTGCCTTTCCCTTTACCTTTCCTCCCTTTCCACGGCCAGACATGGTTAGATTTGATTGGGGTACGTTTGTAAGGGATCACGAACAACACGATGTTCTCCTTGAGAAGGGTCTTTTTATAATAGAACAATTTTGACCCGACCGATGCTTATATAGCAGCTTATTCGTGCTGCCCGATACTCGTTTGGAATTTTTCGAGCTGCACGATACGTATTCTCTCACAGCCCGTTATAAGCGATCGGAGAGCTCGGAATTTTTCTAGAACGCAATCACCCGTTGAATCATACACATCGTGTCCCAGTGTTGAGTGAATTTTTCCGTCGAAATGGCACCCAAAACCAGTGGAAAAGCTGCGAAGAAGTCTGGCAAGGCCCAGAAAAATATTTCCAAGTCCGACAAGAAAAAGAAGCGCAAGACCCGCAAGGAAAGCTACGCTATTTACATCTACAAAGTGTTGAAGCAAGTCCACCCGGATACTGGCATCTCTTCGAAGGCCATGAGCATCATGAACAGTTTCGTCAACGATATCTTCGAACGCATTGCTGCTGAGGCATCCCGCTTGGCGCACTACAACAAGCGTTCGACGATCACGTCCCGCGAAATCCAAACCGCTGTTCGTCTGCTGCTGCCTGGTGAGCTTGCCAAGCACGCCGTCTCCGAAGGAACGAAGGCTGTCACAAAGTACACCAGCTCGAAGTAAGCCACTGAAATGATTGGCTTCTTTTCATGAACCTCTCTTAAATCGGTCCTTTTCAGGACCACAAACCGCATTCAAACAAAGAATTATCCTTCGTTTCATCTGCACCAGCGAATTAGCGCTTTAATTTCAGGGTGTCCGTCTTCGTCAACGTTATTGTTCAGTTTGTTGCGTTTGCCTGTACTAAATGGCATTAGTGCAGGTAAACGCAGCCATATCCTAAGTTTGTTTGCGAACTTTGTATTGGAAACAATGATGCTGTGATTGACATTAAAGTTCTGCGTTGTTCATTGTAAATATTAATGTTAAATAGAACCTTAGCACGTTTAAAAAAAACATGAAAAAAAGTCCGCACTGGTTGGAAGCGTTTTGCGAGGTGAAATTGAAAATGGAGTTTCGTGTATCATGAATGATGAATAGAAGTCGTTTCGCTCGTTGTATGACAATCATTTTTTTAATTAAATTTTCCTCGCGCATACGAGGATAATTTATCGACAAAGCAACCAATGGCAGCTTATGTGTCGTGAGTCAAATGTTGTAATAGATTTGTTCGATTTTAATCTTGCTTATAAGGATTGAAGGGTCGTCTTCTTAAGCGTTTGAATTAAAGTGTGTATAAGCATCAGTTAAGTTGTTTGTGTCGAACATTTGTTGTAAAATATATAGTCATACTATTCGTTCGTGGTTTGTCGTTAGCTGCGATGTTGGTATAATAGTCATAGGTTATATAGATGGTAATAAAGTATTGATCAATATAGTCAAAATCCTCAGATGCCCTATTAAAAAGCGAAACTTTGACAAGAAAAAGTTAAAATACCTCCCATAACATTGATTATTTAAAACAAATTTTCCCCCTTTTCACACTTTCCTCGTTACAACAAAACGACATACGTGAAGGCTTGCATTCGTATGTACAATTTCATAATAGCAATCGAAAGAAAATTCTTGGAATGTTCAACAGTATTGGTGGTCCTGAAAAGGACCGTTTTGAGAAGGAAATGCCCCGTTTAGACAGGGACCGCTTCCGGATGCATGGACGATTTAGGCACGTTCTCCGCGGATGCGACGGGCCAGCTGGATGTCCTTGGGCATGATGGTGACGCGCTTGGCGTGGATGGCGCACAGATTCGTGTCTTCGAACAGACCAACTAGATACGCCTCGCTAGCTTCTTGCAGCGCCATGACGGCTGAGCTCTGGAAGCGGAGATCAGTCTTGAAGTCCTGGGCGATCTCACGCACCAAGCGCTGGAATGGCAGCTTGCGGATGAGCAGCTCGGTCGACTTCTGGTAGCGACGGATTTCTCGGAGGGCCACCGTTCCCGGACGGTAACGATGCGGCTTCTTCACTCCTCCGGTGGCCGGGGCACTTTTACGAGCAGCCTTGGTGGCCAGCTGCTTGCGAGGAGCCTTACCTCCAGTCGATTTACGAGCGGTTTGCTTGGTACGAGCCATTTCACTTCGGGAGCGTAGGTTTCGTTGAGCACGGAGCGAACTTGTTTATTTGACAAAAGTTGAACGTTAAATGAGGAAACTGCTCGAACAAGAGCTCTTTTATGCGCTTGCCAACCCTTGTTTTCTCTCATCTTAAGAGCAAGAGGGAATGCGTGGATGAAAAAGTATAAATAGGGACGTTGAGCTCGAAAACGCTCATTCGTGATCGTTAATTTGAAGTTGGAACATCGTGAACGTACAATCCTGTGCTCATCATGACTGGAAGAGGAAAGGGAGGAAAAGGTCTGGGTAAAGGAGGAGCCAAGCGTCACCGAAAAGTGCTGCGGGATAACATCCAGGGCATTACCAAGCCCGCCATCCGCCGTTTGGCTCGGCGCGGAGGAGTGAAACGTATCTCCGGCCTCATCTACGAGGAAACCCGTGGCGTCCTGAAAGTATTTCTGGAGAATGTGATTCGTGATGCGGTCACTTACACTGAACACGCCAAGCGTAAGACCGTCACCGCTATGGATGTGGTGTATGCTCTGAAGCGTCAGGGCCGCACTCTGTACGGTTTTGGAGGTTAAATTCAACGTGCTCTAACAAACCTCCAAATGGAGTCTCAAAACGGTCCTTTTCAGGACCACAATACATTACTCAAGAGCTGTGTCTTTCGCAACATTAAAATGTTTTATTTGAGAGAAAAAATGTCTATGATGGCTTCGAATGGTGTGCGTAACATTTTACTTGCATAACAAGCACTCACACTGCTGTATATTCAGTGCATTTACATGAGATGGCGTTTTGTGAATGTGTTTTTTTAACTTATACGTATCCGTTTGAAGCGTTCGCAAAAGCAACGATTGAAGTGTTTGTTAAAATGAATCATTTTTCTCTCTTGCGTTTTTTTTATCTAAATTTTCTAATAAAAATATTTTTTTTAGAGCAAACCTCTCATCCTCTAGAAGCAATAATCGCCGCGTGGATCATACCGTTTTTTGCATCAGCTCTAATCTGACTTATACATGCGCATCGTTCATGTATACTTGGGATAACTCATCAAAAGAAGGAAATCGGGTGAAAAAAACTACACCGTTTACATAAAGTTTATGAATTTATTATAACAGCCAACAGCGTCAATGTTGCCTTTGAATCCGTAAATCACTCAATGCTTATTTCAAAACTATCAAGCTATGGAGTAAATGGGGCGCTAGTTCATTGGCTCTCCTGTTATTGAAGTGATAGGCATATTACAGTGAATATTTCCTTCTCTCTATTTGCACCATTCACCAACACGTCCGGGGATCCACGTTTCTCGGCCCTATGCTATTTAAAAATTTATAAATGACGTTATTTACGTTATACCAGATTGCGAAAAATTGTTTTATGCAGATGATATGAAAATGTTCCTACCGGTACCAGATCAAACCGATTGTTTAACTCTTCAAAACTGTTTAATTCGATTTAACTCATACCCACCAAATACTTTCTGCAAGATTTGCTATCAGGGTGCTATGAACATGAAGAAATTAACTCCACCTCCAAAATCTATGCTGTTAACTGAATGCTATATATTTTCTTGGGATACTGACTTCATTTGGTATACTGACTTAGCGATGCTCCGCTAGCGATGCTTACATTTTGGTTTGTACATTTGGTAATTGTTCCCCAGCTTCCGTTATCATTAAAATGTTTCCCAGTTATTATCCAGGACAAACACCCTGGGACCTCATAGATCGCATAATGAATTATTTGGGAAAAGTAACGCTCAGCCCTCTACGTTACGCTAGCGTTACAAGTAACGTCTGTCTAGCGCAAACCCAAGCAGCATTTTTGAACGCCTGGATAAGCAAATCGTCGTGGATAAGCAAATTGAGGTAAAAGTAAGGCTCAGCCCTCTACGTTACGCTAGCGATACGCGTAACGCCTGTTTACCACAAACCCAAGCAACATTTTTGAACGCCTGTTTTAACCGCCGTGGATAAGCAAATCAATAGATTATCATGTCTTAATATCGTGTTTTTACATGATAATTAGAAAAGCAACAATTTTTGAACAAACATTAAAAAGAACAGCAATTGCAAAGATAACACTCATTGATAATTCATGAGTATAAATAACTAATATTATTACTATTAGGCTATCATTTTTAACAGCAATCAGAGTTGTAACAACTTCACGTATTATAATAATAACAATCTTACACATAAAAAATGGTTACTTTTAAAAATGATTATTTATTTATTTTCCCATTGATAAAGCAGGATAATGAAATACATACAAATATTTACTACCTTCATTAACCTCAATTTAAAAAGAGCCCTCGCACCTAAAGTAAAGTTTATTCACAATAGGCGGAAACATAGATTGAATAGGTAATAATTATATTTCATATACATTATTAATTTATTAATATTTTTAATATTTTATACTTTCTAATCATAGGAAATGTTACTAAAATTGAAAGCTTTTGGGGTGTTTATGAACTTTTCAAAAATACTGCTTGGGAATTTTAAAAGGCATGTAACGCTTCTCATATGTAACGTAGATCACTGAGCCTTACTTTTACCAATTATTTAGATGGCGTTGCTACTGGTTGCAGGGACTTTGATCACCACTAGATGGCGTTATTGAATGTGGAGTTGCATATGCGTTAGGGCATTTCAATACTTTGTATTTTATAGGCATTCCTACATTGCAAATCATTTTATTGTTTCAAACAACGAAACACTTTAAAATGCTTCACAAATTTGGGTAACTGGTGATTAAGATGAAGGGTGAAGGGAAACATTTATAAGTATGGTTGTTTATTTGAACCTTCCTCATTTTTGGTCCAACTTTTTAAAGCCATTGTCAACGTTTCCCGATATATTTAAAGCCAAACTTTTGTGAGAACCTAAGGCTACCTAAACGCACAACATTTTTCGGCAATCGACCCTTTCAACATTTTCCCGTGGTTAACGATAAATCAGGTAAAAGTGTCCTTTACTGTTTTCAGAAAAAGTCAACACGCAGGTATCACTGGTTGTATTTATATGGTAAAACCAACCCTCTTGAACAAGCTACCTGGAAAATCTTATGCATCGCTTATGATATGCTGCATTTTGTAGAATTCGTAGTGAGAGGTTACAGAATTGAAAATATTAAGGGATGCTTTTTGTGCCAAAGGACGGCACATTTTTTCATTTACATTTTGTACACAGTTTCAAGCACGGTTCTTGATATATCTGGATTTTTTTCCTTCTGGTTCTCCCATAACAGCATAAATCGAATAAAATGTCTTTGGCAAAGTAATTTGTCGCCCTGAAAAGGACGGTTTTGGGTTTGAGATGAAGGAAGCTTTGTCACACCGTTTAAGCCTTCTTTTCGGTCTTCTTGGGCAGCAGCACGGCCTGAATGTTGGGCAGCACACCACCCTGAGCGATGGTTACTCCGGACAGCAGCTTGTTCAACTCCTCGTCGTTGCGGATGGCCAGCTGCAGATGACGCGGGATGATGCGCGTCTTCTTGTTGTCACGGGCAGCGTTTCCGGCCAACTCAAGCACTTCAGCGGCCAAGTATTCCATGACGGCTGCCAGATACACGGGTGCTCCGGCACCGACGCGCTCGGCATAGTTACCCTTGCGCAGGAGACGATGAATACGGCCAACGGGGAACTGAAGACCGGCACGGTTGGAACGGGACTTTGCCTTTCCCTTTACCTTTCCTCCCTTTCCACGGCCAGACATGGTTAGATTTGATTGGGGTACGTTTGTAAGGGATCACGAACAACACGATGTTCTCCTTGAGAAGGGTCTTTTATAATAGAACAATTTTGACCCGACCGATGCTTATATAGCAGCTTATTCGTGCTGCCCGATACTCGTTTGGAATTTTTCGAGCTGCACGATACGTATTCTCTCTCACAGCCCGTTATAAGCGATCGGAGAGCTCGGAATTTTTCTAGAACGCAATCACCCGTTGAATCATACACATCGTGTCCCAGTGTTGAGTGAATTTTTCCGTCGAAATGGCACCCAAAACCAGTGGAAAAGCTGCGAAGAAGTCTGGCAAGGCCCAGAAAAATATTTCCAAGTCCGACAAGAAAAAGAAGCGCAAGACCCGCAAGGAAAGCTACGCTATTTACATCTACAAAGTGTTGAAGCAAGTCCACCCGGATACTGGCATCTCTTCGAAGGCCATGAGCATCATGAACAGTTTCGTCAACGATATCTTCGAACGCATTGCTGCTGAGGCATCCCGCTTGGCGCACTACAACAAGCGTTCGACGATCACGTCCCGCGAAATCCAAACCGCTGTTCGTCTGCTGCTGCCTGGTGAGCTTGCCAAGCACGCCGTCTCCGAAGGAACGAAGGCTGTCACAAAGTACACCAGCTCGAAGTAAGCCACTGAAATGATTGGCTTCTTTTCATGAACCTCTCTTAAATCGGTCCTTTTCAGGACCACAAACCGCATTCAAACAAAGAATTATCCTTCGTTTCATCTGCACCAGCGAATTAGCGCTTTAATTTCAGGGTGTCCGTCTTCGTCAACGTTATTGTTCAGTTTGTTGCGTTTGCCTGTACTAAATGGCATTAGTGCAGGTAAACGCAGCCATATCCTAAGTTTGTTTGCGAACTTTGTATTGAAAACAATGATGCTGTGATTGACATTAAAGTTCTGCGTTGTTCATTGTAAATATTAATGTTAAATAGAACCTTAGCACGTTTAAAAAAACATTAAAAAAAAAGTCCGCACTGGTTGGAAGCGTTTTGCGAGGTGAAATTGAAAATAGGAATTTCGTGTATCATGAATTATGAATAGAAGTCGTTTCGCTCGTTGTATGACAATCATTTTTTTAATTAAATTTTCCTCGCGCATACGAGGATAATTTATCGACAAAGCAACCAATGGCAGCTTATGTGTCGTGAGTCAAATGTTGTAATAGATTTGTTCGATTTTAAACTTGCTTATAAGGATTGAAGGGTCGTCTTCTTAAGCGTTTGAATTAAAGTGTGTATAAGCATCAGTTAAGTTGTTTGTGTCGAACATTTGTTGTAAAATATATAGTCATACTATTCGTTCGTGGTTTGTCGTTAGCTGCGATGTTGGTATAATAGTCATAGGTTATATAGATGGTAATAAAGTATTGATCAATATAGTCAAAATCCTCAGATGCCCTATTAAAAAGCGAAACTTTGACAAGAAAAAGTTAAAATACCTCCCATAACATTGATTATTTAAAACAAATTTTCCCCCTTTTCACACTTTCCTCGTTATAACAAAACGACATACGTGAAGGTATGTACAATTTCATAATAGCAATCGAAAGAAAATTCTTGGAATGTTCAACAGTATTGGTGGTCCTGAAAAGGACCGTTTTGAGAAGGAAATGCCCCGTTTAGACAGGGACCGCTTCCGGATGCATGGACGATTTAGGCACGTTCTCCGCGGATGCGACGGGCCAGCTGGATGTCCTTGGGCATGATGGTGACGCGCTTGGCGTGGATGGCGCACAGATTCGTGTCTTCGAACAGACCAACTAGATACGCCTCGCTAGCTTCTTGCAGCGCCATGACGGCTGAGCTCTGGAAGCGGAGATCAGTCTTGAAGTCCTGGGCGATCTCACGCACCAAGCGCTGGAATGGCAGCTTGCGGATGAGCAGCTCGGTCGACTTCTGGTAGCGACGGATTTCTCGGAGGGCCACCGTTCCCGGACGGTAACGATGCGGCTTCTTCACTCCTCCGGTGGCCGGGGCACTTTTACGAGCAGCCTTGGTGGCCAGCTGCTTGCGAGGAGCCTTACCTCCAGTCGATTTACGAGCGGTTTGCTTGGTACGAGCCATTTCACTTCGGGAGCGTAGGTTTCGTTGAGCACGGAGCGAACTTGTTTATTTGACAAAAGTTGAACGTTAAATGATGAAACTGCTCGAACAAGAGCTCTTTTTATGCGCTTGCCAACCCTTGTTTTCTCTCATCTTAAGAGCAAAAGGGAATGCGTGGATGAAAAAGTATAAATAGGGACGTTGAGCTCGAAAACGCTCATTCGTGATCGTCAATTTAAAGTTGGAACATCGTGAACGTACAATCCTGTGCTCATCATGACCGGAAGAGGAAAGGGAGGAAAAGGTCTGGGTAAAGGAGGAGCCAAGCGTCACCGAAAAGTGCTGCGGGATAACATCCAGGGCATTACCAAGCCCGCCATCCGCCGTTTGGCTCGGCGCGGAGGAGTGAAACGTATCTCCGGCCTCATCTACGAGGAAACCCGTGGCGTCCTGAAAGTATTTCTGGAGAATGTGATTCGTGATGCGGTCACTTACACTGAACACGCCAAGCGTAAGACCGTCACCGCTATGGATGTGGTGTATGCTCTGAAGCGTCAGGGCCGCACTCTGTACGGTTTTGGAGGTTAAATTTATCTCTATAAAACTTCCATGTGGAGTCTCAAATCAAACGGTCCTTTTCAGGACCACAATACATTACTCAAGAGCTGTGTCTTTCGCAACATTAAAATGTTTTATTTGAGAGAAAAAATGTCTATGATGGCTTCGAATGGTGTGCGTATAACATTTTACTCGCATAACAAGCACTCACACTGCTGTATATTCAGTGCATTTACATGAGATGGCGTTTTGTGAATGTGTTTTTTAACTTATACGTATCCGTTTGAAGCGTTCGCAAAAGCAACGATTGAAGTGTTTGTTAAAATGAATCATTTTTCTCTCTTGCGTTTTTTTTATCTAAATTTTCTAATAAAAATATTTTTTTTAGAGCAAACCTCTCATCCTCTAGAAGCAATAATCGCCGCGTGGATCATACCGTTTTTTGCATCAGCTCTAATCTGACTTATACATGCGCATCGTTCATGTATACTTGGGATAACTCATCAAAAGAAGGAAATCGGGTGAAAAAAACTACACCGTTTACATAAAGTTTATGAATTTATTATAACAGCCAACAGCGTCAATGTTGCCTTTGAATCCGTAAATCACTCAATGCTTATTTCAAAACTATCAAGCTATGGAGTAAATGGGGCGCTAGTTCATTGGCTCTCCTGTTATTGAAGTGATAGGCATATTACAGTGAATATTTCCTTCTCTCTATTTGCACCATTCACCAACACGTCCGGGGATCCACGTTTCTCGGCCCTATGCTATTTAAAAATTTATAAATGACGTTATTTACGTTATACCAGATTGCGAAAAATTGTTTTATGCAGATGATATGAAAATGTTCCTACCGGTACCAGATCAAACCGATTGTTTAACTCTTCAAAACTGTTTAATTCGATTTAACTCATACCCACCAAATACTTTCTGCAAGATTTGCTATCAGGGTGCTATGAACATGAAGAAATTAACTCCACCTCCAAAATCTATGCTGTTAACTGAATGCTATATATTTTCTTGGGATACTGACTTCATTTGGTATACTGACTTAGCGATGCTCCGCTAGCGATGCTTACATTTTGGTTTGTACATTTGGCAATTGTTCCCCAGCTTCCGTTATCATTAAAATGTTTCCCAGTTATTATCCAGGACAAACACCCTGGGACCTCATAGATCGCATAATGAATTATTTGGGAAAAGTAACGCTCAGCCCTCTACGTTACGCTAGCGTTACAAGTAACGTCTGTCTAGCGCAAACCCAAGCAGCATTTTTGAACGCCTGGATAAGCAAATCGTCGTGGATAAGCAAATTGAGGTAAAAGTAAGGCTCAGCCCTCTACGTTACGCTAGCGATACGCGTAACGCCTGTTTACCACAAACCCAAGCAACATTTTTGAACGCCTGTTTTAACCGCCGTGGATAAGCAAATCAATAGATTATCATGTCTTAATATCGTGTTTTTACATGATAATTAGAAAAGCAACAATTTTTGAACAAACATTAAAAAGAACAGCAATTGCAAAGATAACACTCATTGATAATTCATGAGTATAAATAACTAATATTATTACTATTAGGCTATCATTTTTAACAGCAATCAGAGTTGTAACAACTTCACGTATTATAATAATAACAATCTTACACATAAAAATGGTTACTTTTAAAAATGATTATTTATTTATTTTCCCATTGATAAAGCAGGATAATGAAATACATACAAATATTTACTACCTTCATTAACCTCAATTTAAAAAGAGCCCTCGCACCTAAAGTAAAGCTTATTCACAATATGCGGAAACATAGATTGAATAGGTAATAATTATATTTCATATACATTATTAATTTATTAATATTTTTAATATTTTATACTTTCTAATCATAGGAAATGTTACTAAAATTGAAAGCTTTTGGGGTGTTAATGAACTTTTCAAAAATACTGCTTGGGAATTTTAAAAGGCATGTAACGCTTCTCATATGTAACGTAGATCACTGAGCCTTACTTTTACCAATTATTTAGATGGCGTTGCTACTGGTTGCAGGGACTTTGATCACCACTAGATGGCGTTATTGAATGTGGAGTTGCATATGCGTTAGGGCATTTCAATACTTTGTATTTTATAGGCATTCCTACATTGCAAATCATTTTATTGTTTCAAACAACGAAACACTTTAAAATGCTTCACAAATTTGGGTAACTGGTGATTAAGATGAAGGGTGAAGGGAAACATTTATAAGTATGGTTGTTTATTTGAACCTTCCTAATTTTTGGTCCAACTTTTTAAAGCCATTGTCAACGTTTCCCGATATATTTAAAGCCAAACTTTTGTGAGAACCTAAGGCTACCTAAACGCACAACATTTTTCGGCAATCGACCCTTTCAACATTTTCCCGTGGTTAACGATAAATCAGGTAAAAGTGTCCTTTACTGTTTTCAGAAAAAGTCAACACGCAGGTATCACTGGTTGTATTTATATGGTAAAACCAACCCTCTTGAACAAGCTACCTGGAAAATCTTATGCATCGCTTATGATATGCTGCATTTTGTAGAATTCGTAGTGAGAGGTTACAGAATTGAAAATATTAAGGGATGCTTTTTGTGCCAAAGGACGGCACATTTTTCATTTACATTTTGTACACAGTTTCAAGCACGGTTCTTGATATATCTGGATTTTTTTCCTTCTGGTTCTCCCATAACAGCATAAATCGAATAAAATGTCTTTGGCAAAGTAATTTGTCGCCCTGAAAAGGACGGTTTTGGGTTTGAGATGAAGGAAGCTTTGTCACACCGTTTAAGCCTTCTTTTCGGTCTTCTTGGGCAGCAGCACGGCCTGAATGTTGGGCAGCACACCACCCTGAGCGATGGTTACTCCGGACAGCAGCTTGTTCAACTCCTCGTCGTTGCGGATGGCCAGCTGCAGATGACGCGGGATGATGCGCGTCTTCTTGTTGTCACGGGCAGCGTTTCCGGCCAACTCAAGCACTTCAGCGGCCAAGTATTCCATGACGGCTGCCAGATACACGGGTGCTCCGGCACCGACGCGCTCGGCATAGTTACCCTTGCGCAGGAGACGATGAATACGGCCAACGGGGAACTGAAGACCGGCACGGTTGGAACGGGACTTTGCCTTTCCCTTTACCTTTCCACGGCCAGACATGGTTAGATTTGATTGGGGTACGTTTGTAAGGGATCACGAACAACACGATGTTCTCCTTGAGAAGGGTCTTTTATAATAGAACAATTTTGACCCGACCGATGCTTATATAGCAGCTTATTCGTGCTGCCCGATACTCGTTTGGAATTTTTCGAGCTGCACGATACGTATTCTCTCTCACAGCCCGTTATAAGCGATCGGAGAGCTCGGAATTTTTCTAGAACGCAATCACCCGTTGAATCATACACATCGTGTCCCAGTGTTGAGTGAATTTTTCCGTCGAAATGGCACCCAAAACCAGTGGAAAAGCTGCGAAGAAGTCTGGCAAGGCCCAGAAAAATATTTCCAAGTCCGACAAGAAAAAGAAGCGCAAGACCCGCAAGGAAAGCTACGCTATTTACATCTACAAAGTGTTGAAGCAAGTCCACCCGGATACTGGCATCTCTTCGAAGGCCATGAGCATCATGAACAGTTTCGTCAACGATATCTTCGAACGCATTGCTGCTGAGGCATCCCGCTTGGCGCACTACAACAAGCGTTCGACGATCACGTCCCGCGAAATCCAAACCGCTGTTCGTCTGCTGCTGCCTGGTGAGCTTGCCAAGCACGCCGTCTCCGAAGGAACGAAGGCTGTCACAAAGTACACCAGCTCGAAGTAAGCCACTGAAATGATTGGCTTCTTTTCATGAACCTCTCTTAAATCGGTCCTTTTCAGGACCACAAACCGCATTCAAACAAAGAATTATCCTTCGTTTCATCTGCACCAGCGAATTAGCGCTTTAATTTCAGGGTGTCCGTCTTCGTCAACGTTATTGTTCAGTTTGTTGCGTTTGCCTGTACTAAATGGCATTAGTGCAGGTAAACGCAGCCATATCCTAAGTTTGTTTGCGAACTTTGTATTGGAAAACAATGATGCTGTGATTGACATTAAAGTTCTGCGTTGTTCATTGTAAATATTAATGTTAAATAGAACCTTAGCACGTTTAAAAAAAACATTAAAAAAAAAAGTCCGCACTGGTTGGAAGCGTTTTGCGAGGTGAAATTGAAAATGGAGTTTCGTGTATCATGAATGATGAATAGAAGTCGTTTCGCTCGTTGTATGACAATCATTTTTTAATTAAATTTTCCTCGCGCATACGAGGATAATTTATCGACAAAGCAACCAATAGCAGCTTATGTGTCGTGAGTCAAATGTTGTAATAGATTTGTTCGATTTTAAACTTGCTTATAAGGATTGAAGGGTCGTCTTCTTAAGCGTTTGAATTAAAGTGTGTATAAGCATCAGTTAAGTTGTTTGTGTCGAACATTTGTTGTAAAATATATAGTCATACTATTCGTTCGTAGTTTGTCGTTAGCTGCGATGTTGGTATAATAGTCATAGGTAATATAGATGGTAATAAAGTATTGATCAATATAGTCAAAATCCTCAGATGCCCTATTAAAAAGCGAAACTTTGACAAGAAAAAGTTAAAATACCTCCCATAACATTGATTATTTAAAACAAATTTTCCCCTTTTCACACTTTCCTCGTTACAACAAAACGACATACGTGAAGGTATGTACAATTTCATAATAGCAATCGAAAGAAAATTCTTGGAATGTTCAACAGTATTGGTGGTCCTGAAAAGGACCGTTTTGAGAAGGAAATGCCCCGTTTAGACAGGGACCGCTTCCGGATGCATGGACGATTTAGGCACGTTCTCCGCGGATGCGACGGGCCAGCTGGATGTCCTTGGGCATGATGGTGACGCGCTTGGCGTGGATGGCGCACAGATTCGTGTCTTCGAACAGACCAACTAGATACGCCTCGCTGGCTTCCTGCAGCGCCATGACGGCTGAGCTCTGGAAGCGGAGATCAGTCTTGAAGTCCTGGGCGATCTCACGCACCAAGCGCTGGAATGGCAGCTTGCGGATAAGCAGCTCGGTCGACTTCTGGTAGCGACGGATTTCTCGGAGGGCCACCGTTCCCGGACGGTAACGATGCGGCTTCTTCACTCCTCCGGTGGCCGGGGCACTTTTACGAGCAGCCTTGGTGGCCAGCTGCTTGCGAGGAGCCTTACCTCCAGTCGATTTACGAGCGGTTTGCTTGGTACGAGCCATTTCACTTCGGGAGCGTAGGTTTCGTTGAGCACGGAGCGAACTTGTTTATTTGACAAAAGTTGAACGTTAAATGATGAAACTGCTCGAACAAGAGCTCTTTTATGCGCTTGCCAACCCTTGTTTTCTCTCATCTTAAGAGCAAGAGGGAATGCGTGGATGAAAAAGTATAAATAGGGACGTTGAGCTCGAAAACGCTCATTCGTGATCGTCAATTTAAAGTTGGAACATCGTGAACGTACAATCCTGTGCTCATCATGACCGGAAGAGGAAAGGGAGGAAAAGGTCTGGGTAAAGGAGGAGCCAAGCGTCACCGAAAAGTGCTGCGGGATAACATCCAGGGCATTACCAAGCCCGCCATCCGCCGTTTGGCTCGGCGCGGAGGAGTGAAACGTATCTCCGGCCTCATCTACGAGGAAACCCGTGGCGTCCTTGAAAGTATTTCTGGAGAATGTGATTCGTGATGCGGTCACTTACACTGAACACGCCAAGCGTAAGACCGTCACCGCTATGGATGTGGTGTATGCTCTGAAGCGTCAGGGCCGCACTCTGTACGGTTTTGGAGGTTAAATTTATCTCTATAAAACTTCCATGTGGAGTCTCAAATCAAACGGTCCTTTTCAGGACCACAATACATTACTCAAGAGCTGTGTCTTTCGCAACATTAAAATGTTTTATTTGAGAGAAAAAATGTCTATGATGGCTTCGAATGGTGTGCGTATAACATTTTACTCGCATAACAAGCACTCACACTGCTGTATATTCAGTGCATTTACATGAGATGGCGTTTTGTGAATGTGTTTTTTAACTTATACGTATCCGTTTGAAGCGTTCGCAAAAGCAACGATTGAAGTGTTTGTTAAAATGAATCATTTTTTCTCTCTTGCGTTTTTTTTTATCTAAATTTTCTAATAAAAATATTTTTTTTAGAGCAAACCTCTCATCCTCTAGAAGCAATAATCGCCGCGTGGATCATACCGTTTTTGCATCAGCTCTAATCTGACTTATACATGCGCATCGTTCATGTATACTTGGGATAACTCATCAAAAGAAGGAAATCGGGTGAAAAAAACTACACCGTTTACATAAAGTTTATGAATTTATTATAACAGCCAACAGCGTCAATGTTGCCTTTGAATCCGTAAATCACTCAATGCTTATTTCAAAACTATCAAGCTATGGAGTAAATGGGGCGCTAGTTCATTGGCTCTCCTGTTATTGAAGTGATAGGCATATTACAGTGAATATTTCCTTCTCTCTATTTGCACCATTCACCAACACGTCCGGGGATCCACGTTTCTCGGCCCTATGCTATTTCAAAATTTATAAATGATGTTATTTACGTTATACCAGATTGCGAAAAATTGTTTTATGCAGATGATATGCAAATGTTCCTACCGGTACCAGATCAAACCGATTGTTTAACTCTTCAAAACTGTTTAATTCGATTTAACTCATACCCACCAAATACTTTCTGCAAGATTTGCTATCAGGGTGCTATGAACATGAAGAAATTAACTCCACCTCCAAAATCTATGCTGTTAACTGAATGCTATATATTTTCTTGGGATACTGACTTCATTTGGTATACTGACTTAGCGATGCTCCGCTAGCGATGCTTACATTTTGGTTTGTACATTTGGTAATTGTTCCCCAGCTTCCGTTATCATTAAAATGTTTCCCAGTTATTATCCAGGACAAACACCCTGGGACCTCATAGATCGCATAATGAATTATTTGGGAAAAGTAACGCTCAGCCCTCTACGTTACGCTAGCGTTACCAAGTAACGTCTGTCTAGCGCAAACCCAAGCAGCATTTTTGAACGCCTGGATAAGCAAATCGTCGTGGATAAGCAAATTGAGGTAAAAGTAAGGCTCAGCCCTCTACGTTACGCTAGCGATACGCGTAACGCCTGTTTACCACAAACCCAAGCAACATTTTTGAACGCCTGTTTTAACCGCCGTGGATAAGCAAATCAATAGATTATCATGTCTTAATATCGTGTTTTTACATGATAATTAGAAAAGCAACAATTTTTGAACAAACATTAAAAAGAACAGCAATTGCAAAGATAACACTCATTGATAATTCATGAGTATAAATAACTAATATTATTACTATTAGGCTATCATTTTTAACAGCAATCAGAGTTGTAACAACTTCACGTATTATAATAATAACAATCTTACACATAAAAAATGGTTACTTTTAAAAATGATTATTTATTTATTTTCCCATTGATAAAGCAGGATAATGAAATACATACAAATATTTACTACCTTCATTAACCTCAATTTAAAAAGAGCCCTCGCACCTAAAGTAAAGCTTATTCACAATATGCGGAAACATAGATTGAATAGGTAATAATTATATTTCATATACATTATTAATTTATTAATATTTTTAATATTTTATACTTTCTAATCATAGGAAATGTTACTAAAATTGAAAGCTTTTGGGGTGTTAATGAACTTTTCAAAAATACTGCTTGGGAATTTTAAAAGGCATGTAACGCTTCTCATATGTAACGTAGATCACTGAGCCTTACTTTTACCAATTATTTAGATGGCGTTGCTACTGGTTGCAGGGACTTTGATCACCACTAGATGGCGTTATTGAATGTGGAGTTGCATATGCGTTAGGGCATTTCAATACTTTGTATTTTATAGGCATTCCTACATTGCAAATCATTTTATTGTTTCAAACAACGAAACACTTTAAAATGCTTCACAAATTTGGGTAACTGGTGATTAAGATGAAGGGTGAAGGGAAACATTTATAAGTATGGTTGTTTATTTGAACCTTCCTAATTTTTGGTCCAACTTTTTAAAGCCATTGTCAACGTTTCCCGATATATTTAAAGCCAAACTTTTGTGAGAACCTAAGGCTACCTAAACGCACAACATTTTTCGACAATCGACCCTTTCAACATTTTCCCGTGGTTAACGATAAATCAGGTAAAAGTGTCCTTTACTGTTTTCAGAAAAAGTCAACACGCAGGTATCACTGGTTGTATTTATATGGTAAAACCAACCCTCTTGAACAAGCTACCTGGAAAATCTTATGCATCGCTTATGATATGCTGCATTTTGTAGAATTCGTAGTGAGAGGTTACAGAATTGAAAATATTAAGGGATGCTTTTTGTGCCAAAGGACGGCACATTTTTTCATTTACATTTTGTACACAGTTTCAAGCACGGTTCTTGATATATCTGGATTTTTTTCCTTCTGGTTCTCCCATAACAGCATAAATCGAATAAAATGTCTTTGGCAAAGTAATTTGTCGCCCTGAAAAGGACGGTTTTGGGTTTGAGATGAAGGAAGCTTTGTCACACCGTTTAAGCCTTCTTTTCGGTCTTCTTGGGCAGCAGCACGGCCTGAATGTTGGGCAGCACACCACCCTGAGCGATGGTTACTCCGGACAGCAGCTTGTTCAACTCCTCGTCGTTGCGGATGGCCAGCTGCAGATGACGCGGGATGATGCGCGTCTTCTTGTTGTCACGGGCAGCGTTTCCGGCCAACTCAAGCACTTCAGCGGCCAAGTATTCCATGACGGCTGCCAGATACACGGGTGCTCCGGCACCGACGCGCTCGGCATAGTTACCCTTGCGCAGGAGACGATGAATACGGCCAACGGGGAACTGAAGACCGGCACGGTTGGAACGGGACTTTGCCTTTCCCTTTACCTTTCCTCCCTTTCCACGGCCAGACATGGTTAGATTTGATTGGGGTACGTTTGTAAGGGATCACGAACAACACGATGTTCTCCTTGAGAAGGGTCTTTTATAATAGAACAATTTTGACCCGACCGATGCTTATATAGCAGCTTATTCGTGCTGCCCGATACTCGTTTGGAATTTTTCGAGCTGCACGATACGTATTCTCTCTCACAGCCCGTTATAAGCGATCGGAGAGCTCGGAATTTTTCTAGAACGCAATCACCCGTTGAATCATACACATCGTGTCCCAGTGTTGAGTGAATTTTTCCGTCGAAATGGCACCCAAAACCAGTGGAAAAGCTGCGAAGAAGTCTGGCAAGGCCCAGAAAAATATTTCCAAGTCCGACAAGAAAAAGAAGCGCAAGACCCGCAAGGAAAGCTACGCTATTTACATCTACAAAGTGTTGAAGCAAGTCCACCCGGATACTGGCATCTCTTCGAAGGCCATGAGCATCATGAACAGTTTCGTCAACGATATCTTCGAACGCATTGCTGCTGAGGCATCCCGCTTGGCGCACTACAACAAGCGTTCGACGATCACGTCCCGCGAAATCCAAACCGCTGTTCGTCTGCTGCTGCCTGGTGAGCTTGCCAAGCACGCCGTCTCCGAAGGAACGAAGGCTGTCACAAAGTACACCAGCTCGAAGTAAGCCACTGAAATGATTGGCTTCTTTTCATGAACCTCTCTTAAATCGGTCCTTTTCAGGACCACAAACCGCATTCAAACAAAGAATTATCCTTCGTTTCATCTGCACCAGCGAATTAGCGCTTTAATTTCAGGGTGTCCGTCTTCGTCAACGTTATTGTTCAGTTTGTTGCGTTTGCCTGTACTAAATGGCATTAGTGCAGGTAAACGCAGCCATATCCTAAGTTTGTTTGCGAACTTTGTATTGGAAACAATGATGCTGTGATTGACATTAAAGTTCTGCGTTGTTCATTGTAAATATTAATGTTAAATAGAACCTTAGCACGTTTAAAAAAACATTAAAACAAAAGTCCGCACTGGTTGGAAGCGTTTTGCGAGGTGAAATTGAAAATGGAGTTTCGTGTATCATGAATTGATGAATAGAAGTCGTTTCGCTCGTTGTATGACAATCATTTTTTAATTAAATTTTCCTCGCGCATACGAGGATAATTTATCGACAAAGCAACCAATGGCAGCTTATGTGTCGTGAGTCAAATGTTGTAATAGATTTGTTCGATTTTAAACTTGCTTATAAGGATTGAAGGGTCGTCTTCTTAAGCGTTTGAATTAAAGTGTGTATAAGCATCAGTTAAGTTGTTCGTGTCGAACATTTGTTGTAAAATATATAGTCATACTATTCGTTCGTGGTTTGTCGTTAGCTGCGATGTTGGTATAATAGTCATAGGTTATATAGATGGTAATAAAGTATTGATCAATATAGTCAAAATCCTCAGATGCCCTATTAAAAAGCGAAACTTTGACAAGAAAAAGTTAAAATACCTCCCATAACATTGATTATTTAAAACAAATTTTCCCCTTTTCACACTTTCCTCGTTATAACAAAACGACATACGTGAAGGTATGTACAATTTCATAATAGCAATCGAAAGAAAATTCTTGGAATGTTCAACAGTATTGGTGGTCCTGAAAAGGACCGTTTTGAGAAGGAAATGCCCCGTTTAGACAGGGACCGCTTCCGGATGCATGGACGATTTAGGCACGTTCTCCGCGGATGCGACGGGCCAGCTGGATGTCCTTGGGCATGATGGTGACGCGCTTGGCGTGGATGGCGCACAGATTCGTGTCTTCGAACAGACCAACTAGATACGCCTCGCTAGCTTCTTGCAGCGCCATGACGGCTGAGCTCTGGAAGCGGAGATCAGTCTTGAAGTCCTGGGCGATCTCACGCACCAAGCGCTGGAATGGCAGCTTGCGGATGAGCAGCTCGGTCGACTTCTGGTAGCGACGGATTTCTCGGAGGGCCACCGTTCCCGGACGGTAACGATGCGGCTTCTTCACTCCTCCGGTGGCCGGGGCACTTTTACGAGCAGCCTTGGTGGCCAGCTGCTTGCGAGGAGCCTTACCTCCAGTCGATTTACGAGCGGTTTGCTTGGTACGAGCCATTTCACTTCGGGAGCGTAGGTTTCGTTGAGCACGGAGCGAACTTGTTTATTTGACAAAAGTTGAACGTTAAATGAGGAAACTGCTCGAACAAGAGCTCTTTTATGCGCTTGCCAACCCTTGTTTTCTCTCATCTTAAGAGCAAGAGGGAATGCGTGGATGAAAAAGTATAAATAGGGACGTTGAGCTCGAAAACGCTCATTCGTGATCGTCAATTTAAAGTTGGAACATCGTGAACGTACAATCCTGTGCTCATCATGACCGGAAGAGGAAAGGGAGGAAAAGGTCTGGGTAAAGGAGGAGCCAAGCGTCACCGAAAAGTGCTGCGGGATAACATCCAGGGCATTACCAAGCCCGCCATCCGCCGTTTGGCTCGGCGCGGAGGAGTGAAACGTATCTCCGGCCTCATCTACGAGGAAACCCGTGGCGTCCTGAAAGTATTTCTGGAGAATGTGATTCGTGATGCGGTCACTTACACTGAACACGCCAAGCGTAAGACCGTCACCGCTATGGATGTGGTGTATGCTCTGAAGCGTCAGGGCCGCACTCTGTACGGTTTTGGAGGTTAAATTTATCTCTATAAAACTTCCATGTGGAGTCTCAAATCAAACGGTCCTTTTCAGGACCACAATACATTACTCAAGAGCTGTGTCTTTCGCAACATTAAAATGTTTTATTTGAGAGAAAAAATGTCTATGATGGCTTCGAATGGTGTGCGTATAACATTTTACTCGCATAACAAGCACTCACACTGCTGTATATTCAGTGCATTTACATGAGATGGCGTTTTGTGAATGTGTTTTTTAACTTATACGTATCCGTTTGAAGCGTTCGCAAAAGCAACGATTGAAGTGTTTGTTAAAATGAATCATTTTTCTCTCTTGCGTTTTTTATCTAAATTTTCTAATAAAAATATTTTTTAGAGCAAACCTCTCATCCTCTAGAAGCAATAATCGCCGCGTGGATCATACCGTTTTTGCATCAGCTCTAATCTGACTTATACATGCGCATCGTTCATGTATACTTGGGATAACTCATCAAAAGAAGGAAATCGGGTGAAAAAAACTACACCGTTTACATAAAGTTTATGAATTTATTATAACAGCCAACAGCGTCAATGTTGCCTTTGAATCCGTAAATCACTCAATGCTTATTTCAAAACTATCAAGCTATGGAGTAAATGGGGCGCTAGTTCATTGGCTCTCCTGTTATTGAAGTGATAGGCATATTACAGTGAATATTTCCTTCTCTCTATTTGCACCATTCACCAACACGTCCGGGGATCCACGTTTCTCGGCCCTATGCTATTTAAAAATTTATAAATGACGTTATTTACGTTATACCAGATTGCGAAAAATTGTTTTATGCAGATGATATGAAAATGTTCCTACCGGTACCAGATCAAACCGATTGTTTAACTCTTCAAAACTGTTTAATTCGATTTAACTCATACCCACCAAATACTTTCTGCAAGATTTGCTATCAGGGTGCTATGAACATGAAGAAATTAACTCCACCTCCAAAATCTATGCTGTTAACTGAATGCTATATATTTTCTTGGGATACTGACTTCATTTGGTATACTGACTTAGCGATGCTCCGCTAGCGATGCTTACATTTTGGTTTGTACATTTGGTAATTGTTCCCCAGCTTCCGTTATCATTAAAATGTTTCCCAGTTATTATCCAGGACAAACACCCTGGGACCTCATAGATCGCATAATGAATTATTTGGGAAAAGTAACGCTCAGCCCTCTACGTTACGCTAGCGTTACAAGTAACGTCTGTCTAGCGCAAACCCAAGCAGCATTTTTGAACGCCTGGATAAGCAAATCGTCGTGGATAAGCAAATTGAGGTAAAAGTAAGGCTCAGCCCTCTACGTTACGCTAGCGATACGCGTAACGCCTGTTTACCACAAACCCAAGCAACATTTTTGAACGCCTGTTTTAACCGCCGTGGATAAGCAAATCAATAGATTATCATGTCTTAATATCGTGTTTTTACATGATAATTAGAAAAGCAACAATTTTTGAACAAACATTAAAAAGAACAGCAATTGCAAAGATAACACTCATTGATAATTCATGAGTATAAATAACTAATATTATTACTATTAGGCTATCATTTTTAACAGCAATCAGAGTTGTAACAACTTCACGTATTATAATAATAACAATCTTACACATAAAAAATGGTTACTTTTAAAAATGATTATTTATTTATTTTCCCATTGATAAAGCAGGATAATGAAATACATACAAATATTTACTACCTTCATTAACCTCAATTTAAAAAGAGCCCTCGCACCTAAAGTAAAGTTTATTCACAATAGGCGGAAACATAGATTGAATAGGTAATAATTATATTTCATATACATTATTAATTTATTAATATTTTTAATATTTTATACTTTCTAATCATAGGAAATGTTACTAAAATTGAAAGCTTTTGGGGTGTTTATGAACTTTTCAAAAATACTGCTTGGGAATTTTAAAAGGCATGTAACGCTTCTCATATGTAACGTAGATCACTGAGCCTTACTTTTACCAATTATTTAGATGGCGTTGCTACTGGTTGCAGGGACTTTGATCACCACTAGATGGCGTTATTGAATGTGGAGTTGCATATGCGTTAGGGCATTTCAATACTTTGTATTTTATAGGCATTCCTACATTGCAAATCATTTTATTGTTTCAAACAACGAAACACTTTAAAATGCTTCACAAATTTGGGTAACTGGTGATTAAGATGAAGGGTGAAGGGAAACATTTATAAGTATGGTTGTTTATTTGAACCTTCCTCATTTTTGGTCCAACTTTTTAAAGCCATTGTCAACGTTTCCCGATATATTTAAAGCCAAACTTTTGTGAGAACCTAAGGCTACCTAAACGCACAACATTTTTCGACAATCGACCCTTTCAACATTTTCCCGTGGTTAACGATAAATCAGGTAAAAGTGTCCTTTACTGTTTTCAGAAAAAGTCAACACGCAGGTATCACTGGTTGTATTTATATGGTAAAACCAACCCTCTTGAACAAGCTACCTGGAAAATCTTATGCATCGCTTATGATATGCTGCATTTTGTAGAATTCGTAGTGAGAGGTTACAGAATTGAAAATATTAAGGGATGCTTTTTGTGCCAAAGGACGGCACATTTTTTCATTTACATTTTGTACACAGTTTCAAGCACGGTTCTTGATATATCTGGATTTTTTTCCTTCTGGTTCTCCCATAACAGCATAAATCGAATAAAATGTCTTTGGCAAAGTAATTTGTCGCCCTGAAAAGGACGGTTTTGGGTTTGAGATGAAGGAAGCTTTGTCACACCGTTTAAGCCTTCTTTTCGGTCTTCTTGGGCAGCAGCACGGCCTGAATGTTGGGCAGCACACCACCCTGAGCGATGGTTACTCCGGACAGCAGCTTGTTCAACTCCTCGTCGTTGCGGATGGCCAGCTGCAGATGACGCGGGATGATGCGCGTCTTCTTGTTGTCACGGGCAGCGTTTCCGGCCAACTCAAGCACTTCAGCGGCCAAGTATTCCATGACGGCTGCCAGATACACGGGTGCTCCGGCACCGACGCGCTCGGCATAGTTACCCTTGCGCAGGAGACGATGAATACGGCCAACGGGGAACTGAAGACCGGCACGGTTGGAACGGGACTTTGCCTTTCCCTTTACCTTTCCTCCCTTTCCACGGCCAGACATGGTTAGATTTGATTGGGGTACGTTTGTAAGGGATCACGAACAACACGATGTTCTCCTTGAGAAGGGTCTTTTATAATAGAACAATTTTGACCCGACCGATGCTTATATAGCAGCTTATTCGTGCTGCCCGATACTCGTTTGGAATTTTTCGAGCTGCACGATACGTATTCTCTCTCACAGCCCGTTATAAGCGATCGGAGAGCTCGGAATTTTTCTAGAACGCAATCACCCGTTGAATCATACACATCGTGTCCCAGTGTTGAGTGAATTTTTCCGTCGAAATGGCACCCAAAACCAGTGGAAAAGCTGCGAAGAAGTCTGGCAAGGCCCAGAAAAATATTTCCAAGTCCGACAAGAAAAAGAAGCGCAAGACCCGCAAGGAAAGCTACGCTATTTACATCTACAAAGTGTTGAAGCAAGTCCACCCGGATACTGGCATCTCTTCGAAGGCCATGAGCATCATGAACAGTTTCGTCAACGATATCTTCGAACGCATTGCTGCTGAGGCATCCCGCTTGGCGCACTACAACAAGCGTTCGACGATCACGTCCCGCGAAATCCAAACCGCTGTTCGTCTGCTGCTGCCTGGTGAGCTTGCCAAGCACGCCGTCTCCGAAGGAACGAAGGCTGTCACAAAGTACACCAGCTCGAAGTAAGCCACTGAAATGATTGGCTTCTTTTCATGAACCTCTCTTAAATCGGTCCTTTTCAGGACCACAAACCGCATTCAAACAAAGAATTATCCTTCGTTTCATCTGCACCAGCGAATTAGCGCTTTAATTTCAGGGTGTCCGTCTTCGTCAACGTTATTGTTCAGTTTGTTGCGTTTGCCTGTACTAAATGGCATTAGTGCAGGTAAACGCAGCCATATCCTAAGTTTGTTTGCGAACTTTGTATTGGAAACAATGATGCTGTGATTGACATTAAAGTTCTGCGTTGTTCATTGTAAATATTAATGTTAAATAGAACCTTAGCACGTTTAAAAAAACATGAAAAAAAGTCCGCACTGGTTGGAAGCGTTTTGCGAGGTGAAATTGAAAATGGAGTTTCGTGTATCATGAATGATGAATAGAAGTCGTTTCGCTCGTTGTATGACAATCATTTTTTTAATTAAATTTTCCTCGCGCATACGAGGATAATTTATCGACAAAGCAACCAATGGCAGCTTATGTGTCGTGAGTCAAATGTTGTAATAGATTTGTTCGATTTTAATCTTGCTTATAAGGATTGAAGGGTCGTCTTCTTAAGCGTTTGAATTAAAGTGTGTATAAGCATCAGTTAAGTTGTTTGTGTCGAACATTTGTTGTAAAATATATAGTCATACTATTCGTTCGTGGTTTGTCGTTAGCTGCGATGTTGGTATAATAGTCATAGGTTATATAGATGGTAATAAAGTATTGATCAATATAGTCAAAATCCTCAGATGCCCTATTAAAAAGCGAAACTTTGACAAGAAAAAGTTAAAATACCTCCCATAACATTGATTATTTAAAACAAATTTTCCCCCTTTTCACACTTTCTTCGTTACAACAAAACGACATACGTGAAGGCTTGCATTCGTATGTACAATTTCATAATAGCAATCGAAAGAAAATTCTTGGAATGTTCAACAGTATTGGTGGTCCTGAAAAGGACCGTTTTGAGAAGGAAATGCCCCGTTTAGACAGGGACCGCTTCCGGATGCATGGACGATTTAGGCACGTTCTCCGCGGATGCGACGGGCCAGCTGGATGTCCTTGGGCATGATGGTGACGCGCTTGGCGTGGATGGCGCACAGATTCGTGTCTTCGAACAGACCAACTAGATACGCCTCGCTAGCTTCTTGCAGCGCCATGACGGCTGAGCTCTGGAAGCGGAGATCAGTCTTGAAGTCCTGGGCGATCTCACGCACCAAGCGCTGGAATGGCAGCTTGCGGATGAGCAGCTCGGTCGACTTCTGGTAGCGACGGATTTCTCGGAGGCCACCGTTCCCGGACGGTAACGATGCGGCTTCTTCACTCCTCCGGTGGCCGGGGCACTTTTACGAGCAGCCTTGGTGGCCAGCTGCTTGCGAGGAGCCTTACCTCCAGTCGATTTACGAGCGGTTTGCTTGGTACGAGCCATTTCACTTCGGGAGCGTAGGTTTCGTTGAGCACGGAGCGAACTTGTTTATTTGACAAAAGTTGAACGTTAAATGAGGAAACTGCTCGAACAAGAGCTCTTTTTATGCGCTTGCCAACCCTTGTTTTCTCTCATCTTAAGAGCAAGAGGGAATGCGTGGATGAAAAAGTATAAATAGGGACGTTGAGCTCGAAAACGCTCATTCGTGATCGTCAATTTAAAGTTGGAACATCGTGAACGTACAATCCTGTGCTCATCATGACCGGAAGAGGAAAGGGAGGAAAAGGTCTGGGTAAAGGAGGAGCCAAGCGTCACCGAAAAGTGCTGCGGGATAACATCCAGGGCATTACCAAGCCCGCCATCCGCCGTTTGGCTCGGCGCGGAGGAGTGAAACGTATCTCCGGCCTCATCTACGAGGAAACCCGTGGCGTCCTGAAAGTATTTCTGGAGAATGTGATTCGTGATGCGGTCACTTACACTGAACACGCCAAGCGTAAGACCGTCACCGCTATGGATGTGGTGTATGCTCTGAAGCGTCAGGGCCGCACTCTGTACGGTTTTGGAGGTTAAATTTATCTCTATAAAACTTCCATGTGGAGTCTCAAATCAAACGGTCCTTTTCAGGACCACAATACATTACTCAAGAGCTGTGTCTTTCGCAACATTAAAATGTTTTATTTGAGAGAAAAAATGTCTATGATGGCTTCGAATGGTGTGCGTATAACATTTTACTCGCATAACAAGCACTCACACTGCTGTATATTCAGTGCATTTACATGAGATGGCGTTTTGTGAATGTGTTTTTTAACTTATACGTATCCGTTTGAAGCGTTCGCAAAAGCAACGATTGAAGTGTTTGTTAAAATGAATCATTTTTCTCTCTTGCGTTTTTTTTATCTAAATTTTCTAATAAAAATATTTTTTTTAGAGCAAACCTCTCATCCTCTAGAAGCAATAATCGCCGCGTGGATCATACCGTTTTTTGCATCAGCTCTAATCTGACTTATACATGCGCATCGTTCATGTATACTTGGGATAACTCATCAAAAGAAGGAAATCGGGTGAAAAAAACTACACCGTTTACATAAAGTTTATGAATTTATTATAACAGCCAACAGCGTCAATGTTGCCTTTGAATCCGTAAATCACTCAATGCTTATTTCAAAACTATCAAGCTATGGAGTAAATGGGGCGCTAGTTCATTGGCTCTCCTGTTATTGAAGTGATAGGCATATTACAGTGAATATTTCCTTCTCTCTATTTGCACCATTCACCAACACGTCCGGGGATCCACGTTTCTCGGCCCTATGCTATTTAAAAATTTATAAATGACGTTATTTACGTTATACCAGATTGCGAAAAATTGTTTTATGCAGATGATATGAAAATGTTCCTACCGGTACCAGATCAAACCGATTGTTTAACTCTTCAAAACTGTTTAATTCGATTTAACTCATACCCACCAAATACTTTCTGCAAGATTTGCTATCAGGGTGCTATGAACATGAAGAAATTAACTCCACCTCCAAAATCTATGCTGTTAACTGAATGCTATATATTTTCTTGGGATACTGACTTCATTTGGTATACTGACTTAGCGATGCTCCGCTAGCGATGCTTACATTTTGGTTTGTACATTTGGTAATTGTTCCCCAGCTTCCGTTATCATTAAAATGTTTCCCAGTTATTATCCAGGACAAACACCCTGGGACCTCATAGATCGCATAATGAATTATTTGGGAAAAGTAACGCTCAGCCCTCTACGTTACGCTAGCGTTACAAGTAACGTCTGTCTAGCGCAAACCCAAGCAGCATTTTTGAACGCCTGGATAAGCAAATCGTCGTGGATAAGCAAATTGAGGTAAAAGTAAGGCTCAGCCCTCTACGTTACGCTAGCGATACGCGTAACGCCTGTTTACCACAAACCCAAGCAACATTTTTGAACGCCTGTTTTAACCGCCGTGGATAAGCAAATCAATAGATTATCATGTCTTAATATCGTGTTTTTACATGATAATTAGAAAAGCAACAATTTTTGAACAAACATTAAAAAGAACAGCAATTGCAAAGATAACACTCATTGATAATTCATGAGTATAAATAACTAATATTATTACTATTAGGCTATCATTTTTAACAGCAATCAGAGTTGTAACAACTTCACGTATTATAATAATAACAATCTTACACATAAAAAATGGTTACTTTTAAAAATGATTATTTATTTATTTTCCCATTGATAAAGCAGGATAATGAAATACATACAAATATTTACTACCTTCATTAACCTCAATTTAAAAAGAGCCCTCGCACCTAAAGTAAAGCTTATTCACAATATGCGGAAACATAGATTGAATAGGTAATAATTATATTTCATATACATTATTAATTTATTAATATTTTTAATATTTTATACTTTCTAATCATAGGAAATGTTACTAAAATTGAAAGCTTTTGGGGTGTTAATGAACTTTTCAAAAATACTGCTTGGGAATTTTAAAAGGCATGTAACGCTTCTCATATGTAACGTAGATCACTGAGCCTTACTTTTACCAATTATTTAGATGGCGTTGCTACTGGTTGCAGGGACTTTGATCACCACTAGATGGCGTTATTGAATGTGGAGTTGCATATGCGTTAGGGCATTTCAATACTTTGTATTTTATAGGCATTCCTACATTGCAAATCATTTTATTGTTTCAAACAACGAAACACTTTAAAATGCTTCACAAATTTGGGTAACTGGTGATTAAGATGAAGGGTGAAGGGAAACATTTATAAGTATGGTTGTTTATTTGAACCTTCCTAATTTTTGGTCCAACTTTTTAAAGCCATTGTCAACGTTTCCCGATATATTTAAAGCCAAACTTTTGTGAGAACCTAAGGCTACCTAAACGCACAACATTTTTCGGCAATCGACCCTTTCAACATTTTCCCGTGGTTAACGATAAATCAGGTAAAAGTGTCCTTTACTGTTTTCAGAAAAAAGTCAACACGCAAGTATCACTGGTTGTATTTATATGGTAAAACCAACCCTCTTGAACAAGCTACCTGGAAAATCTTATGCATCGCTTATGATATGCTGCATTTTGTAGAATTCGTAGTGAGAGGTTACAGAATTGAAAATATTAAGGGATGCTTTTTGTGCCAAAGGACGGCACATTTTTTCATTTACATTTTGTACACAGTTTCAAGCACGGTTCTTGATATATCTGGATTTTTTTCCTTCTGGTTCTCCCATAACAGCATAAAACGAATAAAATGTCTTTGGCAAAGTAATTTGTCGCCCTGAAAAGGACGGTTTTGGGTTTGAGATGAAGGAAGCTTTGTCACACCGTTTAAGCCTTCTTTTCGGTCTTCTTGGGCAGCAGCACGGCCTGAATGTTGGGCAGCACACCACCCTGAGCGATGGTTACTCCGGACAGCAGCTTGTTCAACTCCTCGTCGTTGCGGATGGCCAGCTGCAGATGACGCGGGATGATGCGCGTCTTCTTGTTGTCACGGGCAGCGTTTCCGGCCAACTCAAGCACTTCAGCGGCCAAGTATTCCATGACGGCTGCCAGATACACGGGTGCTCCGGCACCGACGCGCTCGGCATAGTTACCCTTGCGCAGGAGACGATGAATACGGCCAACGGGGAACTGAAGACCGGCACGGTTGGAACGGGACTTTGCCTTTCCCTTTACCTTTCCTCCCTTTCCACGGCCAGACATGGTTAGATTTGATTGGGGTACGTTTGTAAGGGATCACGAACAACACGATGTTCTCCTTGAGAAGGGTCTTTTATAATAGAACAATTTTGACCCGACCGATGCTTATATAGCAGCTTATTCGTGCTGCCCGATACTCGTTTGGAATTTTTCGAGCTGCACGATACGTATTCTCTCTCACAGCCCGTTATAAGCGATCGGAGAGCTCGGAATTTTTCTAGAACGCAATCACCCGTTGAATCATACACATCGTGTCCCAGTGTTGAGTGAATTTTTCCGTCGAAATGGCACCCAAAACCAGTGGAAAAGCTGCGAAGAAGTCTGGCAAGGCCCAGAAAAATATTTCCAAGTCCGACAAGAAAAAGAAGCGCAAGACCCGCAAGGAAAGCTACGCTATTTACATCTACAAAGTGTTGAAGCAAGTCCACCCGGATACTGGCATCTCTTCGAAGGCCATGAGCATCATGAACAGTTTCGTCAACGATATCTTCGAACGCATTGCTGCTGAGGCATCCCGCTTGGCGCACTACAACAAGCGTTCGACGATCACGTCCCGCGAAATCCAAACCGCTGTTCGTCTGCTGCTGCCTGGTGAGCTTGCCAAGCACGCCGTCTCCGAAGGAACGAAGGCTGTCACAAAGTACACCAGCTCGAAGTAAGCCACTGAAATGATTGGCTTCTTTTCATGAACCTCTCTTAAATCGGTCCTTTTCAGGACCACAAACCGCATTCAAACAAAGAATTATCCTTCGTTTCATCTGCACCAGCGAATTAGCGCTTTAATTTCAGGGTGTCCGTCTTCGTCAACGTTATTGTTCAGTTTGTTGCGTTTGCCTGTACTAAATGGCATTAGTGCAGGTAAACGCAGCCATATCCTAAGTTTGTTTGCGAACTTTGTATTGGAAACAATGATGCTGTGATTGACATTAAAGTTCTGCGTTGTTCATTGTAAATATTAATGTTAAATAGAACCTTAGCACGTTTAAAAAAAACATGAAAAAAAGTCCGCACTGGTTGGAAGCGTTTTGCGAGGTGAAATTGAAAATGGAGTTTCGTGTATCATGAATGATGAATAGAAGTCGTTTCGCTCGTTGTATGACAATCATTTTTTTAATTAAATTTTCCTCGCGCATACGAGGATAATTTATCGACAAAGCAACCAATGGCAGCTTATGTGTCGTGAGTCAAATGTTGTAATAGATTTGTTCGATTTTAATCTTGCTTATAAGGATTGAAGGGTCGTCTTCTTAAGCGTTTGAATTAAAGTGTGTATAAGCATCAGTTAAGTTGTTTGTGTCGAACATTTGTTGTAAAATATATAGTCATACTATTCGTTCGTGGTTTGTCGTTAGCTGCGATGTTGGTATAATAGTCATAGGTTATATAGATGGTAATAAAGTATTGATCAATATAGTCAAAATCCTCAGATGCCCTATTAAAAAGCGAAACTTTGACAAGAAAAAGTTAAAATACCTCCCATAACATTGATTATTTAAAACAAATTTTCCCCCTTTTCACACTTTCCTCGTTATAACAAAACGACATACGTGAAGGTATGTACAATTTCATAATAGCAATCGAAAGAAAATTCTTGGAATGTTCAACAGTATTGGTGGTCCTGAAAAGGACCGTTTTGAGAAGGAAATGCCCCGTTTAGACAGGGACCGCTTCCGGATGCATGGACGATTTAGGCACGTTCTCCGCGGATGCGACGGGCCAGCTGGATGTCCTTGGGCATGATGGTGACGCGCTTGGCGTGGATGGCGCACAGATTCGTGTCTTCGAACAGACCAACTAGATACGCCTCGCTAGCTTCTTGCAGCGCCATGACGGCTGAGCTCTGGAAGCGGAGATCAGTCTTGAAGTCCTGGGCGATCTCACGCACCAAGCGCTGGAATGGCAGCTTGCGGATGAGCAGCTCGGTCGACTTCTGGTAGCGACGGATTTCTCGGAGGGCCACCGTTCCCGGACGGTAACGATGCGGCTTCTTCACTCCTCCGGTGGCCGGGGCACTTTTACGAGCAGCCTTGGTGGCCAGCTGCTTGCGAGGAGCCTTACCTCCAGTCGATTTACGAGCGGTTTGCTTGGTACGAGCCATTTCACTTCGGGAGCGTAGGTTTCGTTGAGCACGGAGCGAACTTGTTTATTTGACAAAAGTTGAACGTTAAATGAGGAAACTGCTCGAACAAGAGCTCTTTTATGCGCTTGCCAACCCTTGTTTTCTCTCATCTTAAGAGCAAGAGGGAATGCGTGGATGAAAAAGTATAAATAGGGACGTTGAGCTCGAAAACGCTCATTCGTGATCGTCAATTTAAAGTTGGAACATCGTGAACGTACAATCCTGTGCTCATCATGACCGGAAGAGGAAAGGGAGGAAAAGGTCTGGGTAAAGGAGGAGCCAAGCGTCACCGAAAAGTGCTGCGGGATAACATCCAGGGCATTACCAAGCCCGCCATCCGCCGTTTGGCTCGGCGCGGAGGAGTGAAACGTATCTCCGGCCTCATCTACGAGGAAACCCGTGGCGTCCTGAAAGTATTTCTGGAGAATGTGATTCGTGATGCGGTCACTTACACTGAACACGCCAAGCGTAAGACCGTCACCGCTATGGATGTGGTGTATGCTCTGAAGCGTCAGGGCCGCACTCTGTACGGTTTTGGAGGTTAAATTTATCTCTATAAAACTTCCATGTGGAGTCTCAAATCAAACGGTCCTTTTCAGGACCACAATACATTACTCAAGAGCTGTGTCTTTCGCAACATTAAAATGTTTTATTTGAGAGAAAAAATGTCTATGATGGCTTCGAATGGTGTGCGTATAACATTTTACTCGCATAACAAGCACTCACACTGCTGTATATTCAGTGCATTTACATGAGATGGCGTTTTGTGAATGTGTTTTTTAACTTATACGTATCCGTTTGAAGCGTTCGCAAAAGCAACGATTGAAGTGTTTGTTAAAATGAATCATTTTTCTCTCTTGCGTTTTTTTTATCTAAATTTTCTAATAAAAATATTTTTTTTAGAGCAAACCTCTCATCCTCTAGAAGCAATAATCGCCGCGTGGATCATACCGTTTTTGCATCAGCTCTAATCTGACTTATACATGCGCATCGTTCATGTATACTTGGGATAACTCATCAAAAGAAGGAAATCGGGTGAAAAAAACTACACCGTTTACATAAAGTTTATGAATTTATTATAACAGCCAACAGCGTCAATGTTGCCTTTGAATCCGTAAATCACTCAATGCTTATTTCAAAACTATCAAGCTATGGAGTAAATGGGGCGCTAGTTCATTGGCTCTCCTGTTATTGAAGTGATAGGCATATTACAGTGAATATTTCCTTCTCTCTATTTGCACCATTCACCAACACGTCCGGGGATCCACGTTTCTCGGCCCTATGCTATTTAAAAATTTATAAATGACGTTATTTACGTTATACCAGATTGCGAAAAATTGTTTTATGCAGATGATATGAAAATGTTCCTACCGGTACCAGATCAAACCGATTGTTTAACTCTTCAAAACTGTTTAATTCGATTTAACTCATACCCACCAAATACTTTCTGCAAGATTTGCTATCAGGGTGCTATGAACATGAAGAAATTAACTCCACCTCCAAAATCTATGCTGTTAACTGAATGCTATATATTTTCTTGGGATACTGACTTCATTTGGTATACTGACTTAGCGATGCTCCGCTAGCGATGCTTACATTTTGGTTTGTACATTTGGTAATTGTTCCCCAGCTTCCGTTATCATTAAAATGTTTCCCAGTTATTATCCAGGACAAACACCCTGGGACCTCATAGATCGCATAATGAATTATTTGGGAAAAGTAACGCTCAGCCCTCTACGTTACGCTAGCGTTACAAGTAACGTCTGTCTAGCGCAAACCCAAGCAGCATTTTTGAACGCCTGGATAAGCAAATCGTCGTGGATAAGCAAATTGAGGTAAAAGTAAGGCTCAGCCCTCTACGTTACGCTAGCGATACGCGTAACGCCTGTTTACCACAAACCCAAGCAACATTTTTGAACGCCTGTTTTAACCGCCGTGGATAAGCAAATCAATAGATTATCATGTCTTAATATCGTGTTTTTACATGATAATTAGAAAAGCAACAATTTTTGAACAAACATTAAAAAGAACAGCAATTGCAAAGATAACACTCATTGATAATTCATGAGTATAAATAACTAATATTATTACTATTAGGCTATCATTTTTAACAGCAATCAGAGTTGTAACAACTTCACGTATTATAATAATAACAATCTTACACATAAAAAATGGTTACTTTTAAAAATGATTATTTATTTATTTTCCCATTGATAAAGCAGGATAATGAAATACATACAAATATTTACTACCTTCATTAACCTCAATTTAAAAAGAGCCCTCGCACCTAAAGTAAAGCTTATTCACAATATGCGGAAACATAGATTGAATAGGTAATAATTATATTTCATATACATTATTAATTTATTAATATTTTTAATATTTTATACTTTCTAATCATAGGAAATGTTACTAAAATTGAAAGCTTTTGGGGTGTTAATGAACTTTTCAAAAATACTGCTTGGGAATTTTAAAAGGCATGTAACGCTTCTCATATGTAACGTAGATCACTGAGCCTTACTTTTACCAATTATTTAGATGGCGTTGCTACTGGTTGCAGGGACTTTGATCACCACTAGATGGCGTTATTGAATGTGGAGTTGCATATGCGTTAGGGCATTTCAATACTTTGTATTTTATAGGCATTCCTACATTGCAAATCATTTTATTGTTTCAAACAACGAAACACTTTAAAATGCTTCACAAATTTGGGTAACTGGTGATTAAGATGAAGGGTGAAGGGTAACATTTATAAGTATGGTTGTTTATTTGAACCTTCCTAATTTTTGGTCCAACTTTTTTAAAGCCATTGTCAACGTTTCCCGATATATTTAAAGCCAAACTTTTGTGAGAACCTAAGGCTACCTAAACGCACAACATTTTTCGGCAATCGACCCTTTCAACATTTTCCCGTGGTTAACGATAAATCAGGTAAAAGTGTCCTTTACTGTTTTCAGAAAAAGTCAACACGCAGGTATCACTGGTTGTATTTATATGGTAAAACCAACCCTCTTGAACAAGCTACCTGGAAAATCTTATGCATCGCTTATGATATGCTGCATTTTGTAGAATTCGTAGTGAGAGGTTACAGAATTGAAAATATTAAGGGATGCTTTTTGTGCCAAAGGACGGCACATTTTTTCATTTACATTTTGTACACAGTTTCAAGCACGGTTCTTGATATATCTGGATTTTTTTTTCCTTCTGGATCTCCCATAACAGCATAAATCGAATAAAATGTCTTTGGCAAAGTAATTTGTCGCCCTGAAAAGGACGGTTTTGGGTTTGAGATGAAGGAAGCTTTGTCACACCGTTTAAGCCTTCTTTTCGGTCTTCTTGGGCAGCAGCACGGCCTGAATGTTGGGCAGCACACCACCCTGAGCGATGGTTACTCCGGACAGCAGCTTGTTCAACTCCTCGTCGTTGCGGATGGCCAGCTGCAGATGACGCGGGATGATGCGCGTCTTCTTGTTGTCACGGGCAGCGTTTCCGGCCAACTCAAGCACTTCAGCGGCCAAGTATTCCATGACGGCTGCCAGATACACGGGTGCTCCGGCACCGACGCGCTCGGCATAGTTACCCTTGCGCAGGAGACGATGAATACGGCCAACGGGGAACTGAAGACCGGCACGGTTGGAACGGGACTTTGCCTTTCCCTTTACCTTTCCTCCCTTTCCACGGCCAGACATGGTTAGATTTGATTGGGGTACGTTTGTAAGGGATCACGAACAACACGATGTTCTCCTTGAGAAGGGTCTTTTTATAATAGAACAATTTTGACCCGACCGATGCTTATATAGCAGCTTATTCGTGCTGCCCGATACTCGTTTGGAATTTTTCGAGCTGCACGATACGTATTCTCTCTCACAGCCCGTTATAAGCGATCGGAGAGCTCGGAATTTTTCTAGAACGCAATCACCCGTTGAATCATACACATCGTGTCCCAGTGTTGAGTGAATTTTTCCGTCGAAATGGCACCCAAAACCAGTGGAAAAGCTGCGAAGAAGTCTGGCAAGGCCCAGAAAAATATTTCCAAGTCCGACAAGAAAAAGAAGCGCAAGACCCGCAAGGAAAGCTACGCTATTTACATCTACAAAGTGTTGAAGCAAGTCCACCCGGATACTGGCATCTCTTCGAAGGCCATGAGCATCATGAACAGTTTCGTCAACGATATCTTCGAACGCATTGCTGCTGAGGCATCCCGCTTGGCGCACTACAACAAGCGTTCGACGATCACGTCCCGCGAAATCCAAACCGCTGTTCGTCTGCTGCTGCCTGGTGAGCTTGCCAAGCACGCCGTCTCCGAAGGAACGAAGGCTGTCACAAAGTACACCAGCTCGAAGTAAGCCACTGAAATGATTGGCTTCTTTTCATGAACCTCTCTTAAATCGGTCCTTTTCAGGACCACAAACCGCATTCAAACAAAGAATTATCCTTCGTTTCATCTGCACCAGCGAATTAGCGCTTTAATTTCAGGGTGTCCGTCTTCGTCAACGTTATTGTTCAGTTTGTTGCGTTTGCCTGTACTAAATGGCATTAGTGCAGGTAAACGCAGCCATATCCTAAGTTTGTTTGCGAACTTTGTATTGGAAACAATGATGCTGTGATTGACATTAAAGTTCTGCGTTGTTCATTGTAAATATTAATGTTAAATAGAACCTTAGCACGTTTAAAAAAACATGAAAAAAAGTCCGCACTGGTTGGAAGCGTTTTGCGAGGTGAAATTGAAAATGGAGTTTCGTGTATCATGAATGATGAATAGAAGTCGTTTCGCTCGTTGTATGACAATCATTTTTTTAATTAAATTTTCCTCGCGCATACGAGGATAATTTATCGACAAAGCAACCAATAGCAGCTTATGTGTCGTGAGTCGAATGTTGTAATAGATTTGTTCGATTTTAAACTTGCTAATAAGTATTGAAGGGTCGTCTTCTTGAGCATTATAATTTACGTTTGTATAAGCATCAGTTAAGCTGTTTGAGTTGAACATTTGTTGTAAAATATATAGTCATACTATTCGTTCGTAGTTTGTTGTAAGCAGCGCTGTTGGTATAATAGTCATAGGTAATATAGATGGTAATAAAGTATTGATCAATATAGTCAAAATCCTCAGATGCCCTATTAAAAAGCGAAACTTTGACAAGAAAAAGTTAAAATACCTCCCATAACATTGATTATTTAAAACAAATTTTTCCCCTTTTCACACTTTCTTCGTTACAACAAAACGACATACGTGAAGGCTTGCATTCGTATGTACAATTTCATAATAGCAATCGAAAGAAAATTCTTGGAATGTTCAACAGTATTGGTGGTCCTGAAAAGGACCGTTTTGAGAAGGAAATGCCCCGTTTAGACAGGGACCGCTTCCGGATGCATGGACGATTTAGGCACGTTCTCCGCGGATGCGACGGGCCAGCTGGATGTCCTTGGGCATGATGGTGACGCGCTTGGCGTGGATGGCGCACAGATTCGTGTCTTCGAACAGACCAACCAGATACGCCTCGCTGGCTTCCTGCAGCGCCATGACGGCTGAGCTCTGGAAGCGGAGATCAGTCTTGAAGTCCTGGGCGATCTCACGCACCAAGCGCTGGAATGGCAGCTTGCGGATAAGCAGCTCGGTCGACTTCTGGTAGCGACGGATTTCTCGGAGGGCCACCGTTCCCGGACGGTAACGATGCGGCTTCTTCACTCCTCCGGTGGCCGGGGCACTTTTACGAGCAGCCTTGGTGGCCAGCTGCTTGCGAGGAGCCTTACCTCCAGTCGATTTACGAGCGGTTTGCTTGGTACGAGCCATTTCACTTCGGGAGCGTAGGTTTCGTTGAGCACGGAGCGAACTTGTTTATTTGACAAAAAAAGAACGTTAAATGATGAAACTGCTCGAACAACAGCTCTATTCATACGCTTGTCAACCCTCATTTTCTCTCATCTTAAGAGCAAGAGGGAATGCGTGGATGAAAAAGTATAAATAGGGACGTTGAGCTCGAAAACGCTCATTCGTGATCGTCAATTTAAAGTTGGAACATCGTGAACGTACAATCCTGTGCTCATCATGACCGGAAGAGGAAAGGGAGGAAAAGGTCTGGGTAAAGGAGGAGCCAAGCGTCACCGAAAAGTGCTGCGGGATAACATCCAGGGCATTACCAAGCCCGCCATCCGCCGTTTGGCTCGGCGCGGAGGAGTGAAACGTATCTCCGGTCTCATCTACGAGGAAACCCGTGGCGTCCTGAAAGTATTTCTGGAGAATGTGATTCGTGATGCGGTCACTTACACTGAACACGCCAAGCGTAAGACCGTCACCGCTATGGATGTGGTGTATGCTCTGAAGCGTCAGGGCCGCACTCTGTACGGTTTTGGAGGTTAAATTTATCTCTATAAAACTTCCATGTGGAGTCTCAAATCAAACGGTCCTTTTCAGGACCACAATACATTACTCAAGAGCTGTGTCTTTCGCAACATTAAAATGTTTTATTTGAGAGAAAAAATGTCTATGATGGCTTCGAATGGTGTGCGTATAACATTTTACTCGCATAACAAGCACTCACACTGCTGTATATTCAGTGCATTTACATGAGATGGCGTTTTGTGAATGTGTTTTTTTAACTTATACGTATCCGTTTGAAGCGTTCGCAAAAGCAACGATTGAAGTGTTTGTTAAAATGAATCATTTTTCTCTCTTGCGTTTTTTTATCTAAATTTTCTAATAAAAATATTTTTTTTAGAGCAAACCTCTCATCCTCTAGAAGCAATAATCGCCGCGTGGATCATACCGTTTTTTGCATCAGCTCTAATCTGACTTATACATGCGCATCGTTCATGTATACTTGGGATAACTCATCAAAAGAAGGAAATCGGGTGAAAAAAAACTACACCGTTTACATAAAGTTTATGAATTTATTATAACAGCCAACAGCGTCAATGTTGCCTTTGAATCCGTAAATCACTCAATGCTTATTTCAAAACTATCAAGCTATGGAGTAAATGGGGCGCTAGTTCATTGGCTCTCCTGTTATTGAAGTGATAGGCATATTACAGTGAATATTTCCTTCTCTCTATTTGCACCATTCACCAACACGTCCGGGGATCCACGTTTCTCGGCCCTATGCTATTTAAAAATTTATAAATGACGTTATTTACGTTATACCAGATTGCGAAAAATTGTTTTATGCAGATGATATGAAAATGTTCCTACCGGTACCAGATCAAACCGATTGTTTAACTCTTCAAAACTGTTTAATTCGATTTAACTCATACCCACCAAATACTTTCTGCAAGATTTGCTATCAGGGTGCTATGAACATGAAGAAATTAACTCCACCTCCAAAATCTATGCTGTTAACTGAATGCTATATATTTTCTTGGGATACTGACTTCATTTGGTATACTGACTTAGCGATGCTCCGCTAGCGATGCTTACATTTTGGTTTGTACATTTGGTAATTGTTCCCCAGCTTCCGTTATCATTAAAATGTTTCCCAGTTATTATCCAGGACAAACACCCTGGGACCTCATAGATCGCATAATGAATTATTTGGGAAAAGTAACGCTCAGCCCTCTACGTTACGCTAGCGTTACAAGTAACGTCTGTCTAGCGCAAACCCAAGCAGCATTTTTGAACGCCTGGATAAGCAAATCGTCGTGGATAAGCAAATTGAGGTAAAAGTAAGGCTCAGCCCTCTACGTTACGCTAGCGATACGCGTAACGCCTGTTTACCACAAACCCAAGCAACATTTTTGAACGCCTGTTTTAACCGCCGTGGATAAGCAAATCAATAGATTATCATGTCTTAATATCGTGTTTTTACATGATAATTAGAAAAGCAACAATTTTTGAACAAACATTAAAAAGAACAGCAATTGCAAAGATAACACTCATTGATAATTCATGAGTATAAATAACTAATATTATTACTATTAGGCTATCATTTTTAACAGCAATCAGAGTTGTAACAACTTCACGTATTATAATAATAACAATCTTACACATAAAAAATGGTTACTTTTAAAAATGATTATTTATTTATTTTCCCATTGATAAAGCAGGATAATGAAATACATACAAATATTTACTACCTTCATTAACCTCAATTTAAAAAAGAGCCCTCGCACCTAAAGTAAAGCTTATTCACAATATGCGGAAACATAGATTGAATAGGTAATAATTATATTTCATATACATTATTAATTTATTAATATTTTTAATATTTTATACTTTCTAATCATAGGAAATGTTACTAAAATTGAAAGCTTTTGGGGTGTTAATGAACTTTTCAAAAATACTGCTTGGGAATTTTAAAAGGCATGTAACGCTTCTCATATGTAACGTAGATCACTGAGCCTTACTTTTACCAATTATTTAGATGGCGTTGCTACTGGTTGCAGGGACTTTGATCACCACTAGATGGCGTTATTGAATGTGGAGTTGCATATGCGTTAGGGCATTTCAATACTTTGTATTTTATAGGCATTCCTACATTGCAAATCATTTTATTGTTTCAAACAACGAAACACTTTAAAATGCTTCACAAATTTGGGTAACTGGTGATTAAGATGAAGGGTGAAGGGAAACATTTATAAGTATGGTTGTTTATTTGAACCTTCCTAATTTTTGGTCCAACTTTTTTAAAGCCATTGTCAACGTTTCCCGATATATTTAAAGCCAAACTTTTGTGAGAACCTAAGGCTACCTAAACGCACAACATTTTTCGGCAATCGACCCTTTCAACATTTTCCCGTGGTTAACGATAAATCAGGTAAAAGTGTCCTTTACTGTTTTCAGAAAAAAGTCAACACGCAAGTATCACTGGTTGTATTTATATGGTAAAACCAACCCTCTTGAACAAGCTACCTGGAAAATCTTATGCATCGCTTATGATATGCTGCATTTTGTAGAATTCGTAGTGAGAGGTTACAGAATTGAAAATATTAAGGGATGCTTTTTGTGCCAAAGGACGGCACATTTTTTCATTTACATTTTGTACACAGTTTCAAGCACGGTTCTTGATATATCTGGATTTTTTTTTCCTTCTGGATCTCCCATAACAGCATAAATCGAATAAAATGTCTTTGGCAAAGTAATTTGTCGCCCTGAAAAGGACGGTTTTGGGTTTGAGATGAAGGAAGCTTTGTCACACCGTTTAAGCCTTCTTTTCGGTCTTCTTGGGCAGCAGCACGGCCTGAATGTTGGGCAGCACACCACCCTGAGCGATGGTTACTCCGGACAGCAGCTTGTTCAACTCCTCGTCGTTGCGGATGGCCAGCTGCAGATGACGCGGGATGATGCGCGTCTTCTTGTTGTCACGGGCAGCGTTTCCGGCCAACTCAAGCACTTCAGCGGCCAAGTATTCCATGACGGCTGCCAGATACACGGGTGCTCCGGCACCGACGCGCTCGGCATAGTTACCCTTGCGCAGGAGACGATGAATACGGCCAACGGGGAACTGAAGACCGGCACGGTTGGAACGGGACTTTGCCTTTCCCTTTACCTTTCCTCCCTTTCCACGGCCAGACATGGTTAGATTTGATTGGGGTACGTTTGTAAGGGATCACGAACAACACGATGTTCTCCTTGAGAAGGGTCTTTTTATAATAGAACAATTTTGACCCGACCGATGCTTATATAGCAGCTTATTCGTGCTGCCCGATACTCGTTTGGAATTTTTCGAGCTGCACGATACGTATTCTCTCTCACAGCCCGTTATAAGCGATCGGAGAGCTCGGAATTTTTCTAGAACGCAATCACCCGTTGAATCATACACATCGTGTCCCAGTGTTGAGTGAATTTTTCCGTCGAAATGGCACCCAAAACCAGTGGAAAAGCTGCGAAGAAGTCTGGCAAGGCCCAGAAAAATATTTCCAAGTCCGACAAGAAAAAGAAGCGCAAGACCCGCAAGGAAAGCTACGCTATTTACATCTACAAAGTGTTGAAGCAAGTCCACCCGGATACTGGCATCTCTTCGAAGGCCATGAGCATCATGAACAGTTTCGTCAACGATATCTTCGAACGCATTGCTGCTGAGGCATCCCGCTTGGCGCACTACAACAAGCGTTCGACGATCACGTCCCGCGAAATCCAAACCGCTGTTCGTCTGCTGCTGCCTGGTGAGCTTGCCAAGCACGCCGTCTCCGAAGGAACGAAGGCTGTCACAAAGTACACCAGCTCGAAGTAAGCCACTGAAATGATTGGCTTCTTTTCATGAACCTCTCTTAAATCGGTCCTTTTCAGGACCACAAACCGCATTCAAACAAAGAATTATCCTTCGTTTCATCTGCACCAGCGAATTAGCGCTTTAATTTCAGGGTGTCCGTCTTCGTCAACGTTATTGTTCAGTTTGTTGCGTTTGCCTGTACTAAATGGCATTAGTGCAGGTAAACGCAGCCATATCCTAAGTTTGTTTGCGAACTTTGTATTGGAAACAATGATGCTGTGATTGACATTAAAGTTCTGCGTTGTTCATTGTAAATATTAATGTTAAATAGAACCTTAGCACGTTTAAAAAAAACATGAAAAAAAGTCCGCACTGGTTGGAAGCGTTTTGCGAGGTGAAATTGAAAATGGAGTTTCGTGTATCATGAATGATGAATAGAAGTCGTTTCGCTCGTTGTATGACAATCATTTTTTTAATTAAATTTTCCTCGCGCATACGAGGATAATTTATCGACAAAGCAACCAATAGCAGCTTATGTGTCGTGAGTCGAATGTTGTAATAGATTTGTTCGATTTTAAACTTGCTAATAAGTATTGAAGGGTCGTCTTCTTGAGCATTATAATTTACGTTTGTATAAGCATCAGTTAAGCTGTTTGAGTTGAACATTTGTTGTAAAATATATAGTCATACTATTCGTTCGTAGTTTGTTGTAAGCAGCGCTGTTGGTATAATAGTCATAGGTAATATAGATGGTAATAAAGTATTGATCAATATAGTCAAAATCCTCAGATGCCCTATTAAAAAGCGAAACTTTGACAAGAAAAAGTTAAAATACCTCCCATAACATTGATTATTTAAAACAAATTTTCCCCCTTTTCACACTTTCTTCGTTACAACAAAACGACATACGTGAAGGCTTGCATTCGTATGTACAATTTCATAATAGCAATCGAAAGAAAATTCTTGGAATGTTCAACAGTATTGGTGGTCCTGAAAAGGACCGTTTTGAGAAGGAAATGCCCCGTTTAGACAGGGACCGCTTCCGGATGCATGGACGATTTAGGCACGTTCTCCGCGGATGCGACGGGCCAGCTGGATGTCCTTGGGCATGATGGTGACGCGCTTGGCGTGGATGGCGCACAGATTCGTGTCTTCGAACAGACCAACCAGATACGCCTCGCTGGCTTCCTGCAGCGCCATGACGGCTGAGCTCTGGAAGCGGAGATCAGTCTTGAAGTCCTGGGCGATCTCACGCACCAAGCGCTGGAATGGCAGCTTGCGGATAAGCAGCTCGGTCGACTTCTGGTAGCGACGGATTTCTCGGAGGGCCACCGTTCCCGGACGGTAACGATGCGGCTTCTTCACTCCTCCGGTGGCCGGGGCACTTTTACGAGCAGCCTTGGTGGCCAGCTGCTTGCGAGGAGCCTTACCTCCAGTCGATTTACGGGCGGTTTGCTTGGTACGAGCCATTTCACTTCGGGAGCGTAGGTTTCGTTGAGCACGGAGCGAACTTGTTTATTTGACAAAAAAAGAACGTTAAATGATGAAACTGCTCGAACAACAGCTCTATTCATACGCTTGTCAACCCTCATTTTCTCTCATCTTAAGAGCAAGAGGGAATGCGTGGATGAAAAAGTATAAATAGGGACGTTGAGCTCGAAAACGCTCATTCGTGATCGTCAATTTAAAGTTGGAACATCGTGAACGTACAATCCTGTGCTCATCATGACTGGAAGAGGAAAGGGAGGAAAAGGTCTGGGTAAAGGAGGAGCCAAGCGTCACCGAAAAGTGCTGCGGGATAACATCCAGGGCATTACCAAGCCCGCCATCCGCCGTTTGGCTCGGCGCGGAGGAGTGAAACGTATCTCCGGCCTCATCTACGAGGAAACCCGTGGCGTCCTGAAAGTATTTCTGGAGAATGTGATTCGTGATGCGGTCACTTACACTGAACACGCCAAGCGTAAGACCGTCACCGCTATGGATGTGGTGTATGCTCTGAAGCGTCAGGGCCGCACTCTGTACGGTTTTGGAGGTTAAATTCAACGTGCTCTAACAAACCTCCAAATGGAGTCTCAAAACGGTCCTTTTCAGGACCACAATACATTACTCAAGAGCTGTGTCTTTCGCAACATTAAAATGTTTTATTTGAGAGAAAAAATGTCTATGATGGCTTCGAATGGTGTGCGTATAACATTTTACTCGCATAACAAGCACTCACACTGCTGTATATTCAGTGCATTTACATGAAATAAAATTTATTAAATAAATTTATTTTACAGTGTCGAATTAAAATTATTTTATTTTTCTGGGCAAGCCGCTCATCCTCTTGAAGCAATAATCACCGCTACACATGCGCTTCGTTCATTGATACTTGTGATAATTATTCAAAAGAAGGATTGGGCGAAAAAAAGCTACACCGTTTTCATGAGGTTTGTGAGTTTATTATAACAGCTAAAGGTGCCAATGCTGCCTTTGACTCCGTAAATCACTCAACACTAATTTCAAAACTATCAAGCTACGGAATAAATAGGGCGCTTGTTCATTGGCTCTCCTGTAATTTAAGTGTAAGACAAATTACAGTGAATATTTCATCCGGGGTTCCACAAGGCAGTATTCTAGGCCCTATTCTTTTTATCATTTTCATAAATGATGTTATTTACGTTAAACCAGATTGCGAAAAATTGTTTTATGCAAATGATATGAAAATGTTCCTACCGGTATCAGATCAAACCGATTGCTTAACTCTTCAAAACTGTTTAATTCGATTTAACTCATACCCACCAAATACTTTCTGCAAGATTTGCAATCAGGGTGCTATGAACATGAAGAAATTAACTCCACCTCCAAAATCTATGCTGTTAACTGAATGCTATATATTTTCTTGGGATACTGACTTCATTTGGTATACTGACTTAGCGATGCTCCGCTAGCGATGCTTACATTTTGGTTTGTACATTTGGTAATTGTTCCCCAGCTTCCGTTATCATTAAAATGTTTCCCAGTTATTATCCAGGACAAACACCCTGGGACCTCATAGATCGCATAATGAATTATTTGGGAAAAGTAACGCTCAGCCCTCTACGTTACGCTAGCGTTACAAGAAACGTCTGTCTAGCGCAAACCCAAGCAGCATTTTTGAACGCCTGGTGTTCATTTTTGGTGCCTGGTGTTTGAACGCCGTCGTGGGTAAGCAAATTAATAGATATTAAATCATATCTTTTTAAAGAATAGTTACATTGATTGCTCTGCAATGGGATGGGATCCGAAGCCCTCCGAGGGATAATATAGGCTCTTCCATCCAACTTCTATTCCGACACGTCCTCGTCGTGCAGAGTGGACACATGTGCCTCCATATATCCTAGCTTGGGTACACGGGCTAGATCCAACCCCTTGGGCGGAGGGGGGTGGGTATCCCGGGAAACTGGGTGGCTGAACGTCGAGGGGGCAACCCGACGTTAAATAAAAAGGCCACGTGAGCGCAGGGCCAGTCACCCAGTCTCACGGAACAACAGACTACGGAAAGCAACAGAGAGTTACGAAACGGACCTAACGATACCGACCCAACGCAATACCCCCGGACAACGATCAAAATGGGCTCATGGAACGTACGCACTCTTAGCGAAGCCGGAGCCTTGAAAAAACTTGATGATGCCCTAGACACACTGAGCATAGACCTCGTAGCTCTACAAGAGATTCGGTGGCTAGGGAACGGTGTGCACAACAGGCGTGGTAAGCAATGCTACGACATTTATTACAGCTGCCACGACCGCCACCGCGTGCTCGGAACGGGTTTCGCCGTAGGTCCTCGGCTGAAATCCGTAATCATAGATTTCAAGTAATCATTCTCGAACGACTTAACAACACGCCCGTCATGGGTTCAAGCCCCGAATAGACCGTGCTCCCATACGTAGGACTGACTATCCTGCTATTCTTAACAATAAGTCACTGAAAGCCAAGCTGCTAAGGAAGAAGAAGAAGATTTCAAGGCTATAAACGATAGGCTATGTACCCTGCGCATGCTAGGCAATGCTTTCGGATGTTGTTCAAACTTCTGCAAGCCGTAGACTTATTTTAGACTTACCTGAAGTTACGTGGTAAGTATTCATCAACAACTATCGTGTTCATCGATCGGCCGGGAGGCTGGCCGACACGGTTAAACGGCCACTTTACACCGGAACGAAGAACTCCATCATAAGCGCTTCGTAGTCAACCTCGGCAACCCCTTCCATCAACTCGCGGGCTGCTTCCGTACTGTTTATTCCGTGGCCGGTGAAGAGTGACGGCGCTGCTCCCGAGTGTACCGCTCTGACCGTAACGCACATGTACCATACGCCCCGCCGCTTCTCTGTGCGTCGTCCTATCGAAGCGCTTATAGGCCTGACGTGGACGATCGCAATGTTCACGATGGCTCGCTGTCTCATCAAAGTTCCGGGATCCAGTTGACTTTCCTTCATCGGGGGATCGAGCTTGGCCCGAATGCGGTAGATTCGACAGGCTTGGGAGGCATCCGCACACGTTTTCGGCAACCGCGGTATTCTGAAGCGCGGACGGACTTCGTTGATGATAGGAATATCGTTGCGGTGCCTGAAACGATCACAAAACTCATGGATTAATATAAGTGTACCACGATGTTTTGAAAGCAATTTGATTCGACTGCTCGTTGGCGGGTTGCGTGCACTGGCGTTGATCGTTTGCCCATCCACTACCAGTAGCCCTCGGCCGTCGAGGACGGTGTGAAGCGAACTGTCCTTCTCCGAATCGCTATGCCTGGAATGAACGATCTCAGTTTGAAGCATGGAACTACAGCTATCACGTGAGTATGCTCCCGGTTCGATCTGCTTAACCAAAGTGTTTTCTGCATCCGTTAGCTCCTGTTGCTTCAACATTGCATCTTCTCTACGCCGCCTCTCTTGAGACGGTCTTTCGGCTCTGATGGTTTCTAGTGCAGAATGCTTCTTCAACGCTGTATTTTGTAGCTCTTCACTTACTCCATCACACGAGCGCACATGAAAGTTCGAGTATGTCGCGCCTGGGACGTTCTTGACGATTGGACAGAAACCGTATATAACCCATCCTAGCCGAGTTTTGGAAGCAACGGGCTCGTTATACCTTCTTTCAACGCTATTGAGTGGTCTGGTCACGTGACAATTATCAATTCCTATAAGAATTCTTGGCTGAATGGTGGCGTATGAGTCGATCGGAAGGCCCTTTAAGTGCTCGTAACTAGAAGTCAACTGGGGCACTAGCAACGACTGTTTAGGTAAGGCCAGATTATTTACCGTTCTGGTGTTATGTAACTCGTATTTACGATTTCCGTTCTTTCCAGATACGATGATTTTCAGCCTTACTGAATCGTTTTCCTGTCGAGTCACTCCCCCAGTCCATTGCAGGCAAAGGGGAGAGGGAGTGCCAGTTACTCCAACTTCGTTTAGAAGCGCGCTGTCCATAAGTGTTGCCGACGATCCGTCGTCTATAAACGCATAGGTGTCTACGGAGCCACGAGGTCCGTACACTTTAATTGGCAGGTATTTCAATAGAACTCGATCCTCGGTACCTGAATGCGTGCTGCAGAGTTCCACTGATGACCTGAGCGCCTGTACCGGAACACCGTCGTGTAACAGAGCATGGTGCACAGCTTCGCACCCATCCATTCCGCAAAGAGCATTTATAAGACAAGGTGTCTGGTGGGCAACTAGACACTTCATGCAAAGTTGCCTTGAGTGAACGAACGCTCTGCGTGCTGCTACCGAAAACTGCAAAAACGCACTGCAGTTAGATAAAGATTGACACGTTCCTTTGCACAACTTGCACTGGATTTGTACGCCCGATGAACCTTCTCCCGATGACGTTTGTGGTGACCGTATCGAATTGCCAATTGTCGTGTGTGTGTGTTCCAGTAGGCGGTTTGAGGTGCACGAATCGCTGGTGGGTGAATTCGAGGAGGCTGACGAGACGCTTGATGATTTTGTGAACGAAAGTCTTGAGATGGCTGCCACCTTCCCGTACTAATCCGCTGCTCGTTTGCGTTACGACTAGGAGGGTCTACGATAGCGTCACTAGCGTCGCGTGCCAATTGACTAATCCAGTGCCCAAATTCTGACAAACTTACTCACCGCAAACAACCAGGATTAGAAGCCGGCATTCTTCTCACTTTCTCAACCGTCGCTTCGATGATCTGGTCGGGACGACCGAACTGCACCTCCAGCGTTTCCATCACTTCATTCAGCCCATCGGGCAATAGCAGCAAATGTCCAACACTTTCTTTAGCCTCTCCGATCAACGCTCGCTGAAGCCGTAGTAAGTTTTCTGCCTCCGAAAAACCACATAACTCCGTCGATCGCTCAAACATCCGAATGAACATCGGCCACTCTTCCACCGCACCACTGAATACCGGTAGTTCTTTTCCAACAGCACCTTGTCGGGCCGAAATTTGCGATTGTGTGAGGTTAGCGCTTGAATATAAGGTTGGTGCCAGCGTAAGTTCTAGAGCGATAACTCGGCGGCATTTGGAAGGAAGTTCTTCTATGAGCCTCATCATGGTACTTTCTCCAGGTAATATAATCAGGAACCTGGGGATGATCGTGATATAACATTCGTGGTGGGTTGGTGGTGCTAGCGAAACATGGAGTAGGGGGTACCATACCCGGAGCCGAGTTTGCGCCGCAGTGATCGGTAGCGGACAGCCATTCTTTTGCTTTAACCCGTTGCGCTGCGCCATCGCGCTCACTGGCTTCTGTGTAGCCTGCATCTTCAAGCTCTATCAACTCCAATTCCATCTGTCTCAACTTCAACTGTTGCTTCTCCACTTCAACTCTCTTTCTTAAAATCTCGGCACGCCGAGAATGGTGTGCCGTAGGAACGGCGGTGCGTTTTTCCGTCACATGACTTTCTGCTAACTCCTCTTCAATCAACAAAACTGACTCCTCTGGCGTCGCAATGCACTCCGCCATTGAGTTGGGCAACGGTGATCGCAAATCCGCCTCGTTCCGTGGGCCGTTCGGCTGTGCCGTGCTCGATTCCGTGTTCAATAACCCTTCCGCAGTCGGAAAACCTCCGCTCGCCATTCCACCAACGACTTTGTTGCTTCGCGGCACGACCGCTTCAACTTGGCCACTCTCCTGCCTCACCACCGAACTGGCAACCTCTCGGGTTTCCTTCTGCTGGATGGACATAACACCGAACATTTTCCGTTGAACTGCACTCACAAACAAATACTCAACGGGTTTCTTCACAACTACAGATTTAATTTTGGAATGTCATAACTGCTTTCGGATGTTGTTCAAACTTCTGCAAGCCGTAGACTTATTTTAGGCAGCTTGAGGCGAGCGCCAAAATTAAAATTTTTTTACTCAGAGATTCGATCCGAAAAGAACGTTCGTATAGCATTCGCTCCTATTTATAATCTTTCGGTTTACCGCCATTCTGTTTCCATCAAACCTTTTTCTATCGTTTTGGCCGATTATCCTTCGCTAATATTTCACGCTTCCGATCTCTCAAACCTATGGCATAGCTCTAGCCATCCTACACTGTCAGTGCCGCTCAACTCTGTTCGTAACAAGCCTCATAAACGTTCACGCCCCTATCGAAGAGAAAGAGGAAGAGGAGAAGGACCTTTTTACGGTCGCCTTGCTAGAACTATAGATGCGTACCCCAGACATGACCTCATAATCATCCTGGGGGACTTCAACGCAAAAGTCGGTAGGGAGCCAATGTACCGCCAATACACTGACTGTCACAGTCTGCATGAGCACAGTAACGATAATGGTAGTAGATTGGTCCAGTTCGCCGCAGTGAACAATCTGGTTGTAAGAAGTACCAAATTTGCGCGCAAGAAAATCCACAAGGTCACATGGGCGCACCCTGAGGGAGAATCCTTCAACCAGATCGACCACGTGTTAATAAGCCGCCGCCGACAGTCGAGTCTGTTAAATGTCAGAACATATCGAGGAGCCAATATCAATTCCGATCACTACTTGGTTGGCTTAGTGATACGTTGTAGAATCGCCCGCCCCCGCGCCAATGGGGGCGGAGAAAACACGCAGCCTCGGCTCAAAACGGACGCTCTAAGGGACATTACTGTCCAACAGGAATTCAAAGCCGCTTTAGACGAGTCCCTACTACGGGGTATGATGGGGTATGATATGGGGTATGACCCCATAAAATATTATCCCTGATCCTTCAGGATCGCCATGTCCCGCACGTCGAAGAGATAGTCGGAAACTATCAAAGAGGATTTCGAAACGGAAAATCTACCACTGATCAGATATTCACCATGCGGCAGATCTTGGAGAAGATGGTTGAATACAGAAACGACAGATACCATCTCTTCATAGACTTCAAAGCCACATACGATAGCATAGCTAGGGCAAAACTGTACGACGCTATGAGCTCATTTGGAATCCCGGCCAAACTGATAAGGCTAGTTAGAATGACTATGACCAACGTCACATGCCAGGTGAGGGTGGATGGAAAACTCTCAGGATCTTTTACTACCACCAAAGGTCTGCGCCAGGGGGACGGGCTTGCTTGTCTCCTATTCAACTTGGCGCTAGAGAGGGCCATCCGCGACTCGAGGGTGGAGACTACGGGAACCATCTTCTATAAGTCAACCCAGATCCTGGCATACGCTGATGATATAGACATCATTGGTCTGCGGCTCTCCTATGTAGCAGAAGCCTACCAAGGGATCGAACAGGCGGCAGAGAGCCTCGGATTGCAGATAAACGAGGCAAAGACCAAACTGATGGTGGCAACATTATCGGGCCCACCAATAAATAATCAGAATTTACGTAGGCGTGATGTACAGATAGGTGAACGCACGTTTGAAGTCGTCCCAGAATTCACCTATCTGGAGTCAAAGGTCAGCAACGAAAATATCATGGAAGCTGAGTTGCGCGCAAGAATGCTGGCTGCCAACCGGTCGTTCTACAGCCTGAAAAATCAGTTCACCTCAAAGAACCTGTCGCGACGGACGAAGCTGGGACTATATAGTACCTACATAGTACCAGTACTCACATACGCCTCTGAGACATGAACACTATCCAAATCTGACGAAACCCTCTTAGCCGCGTTCGAGAGGAAGATGCTCGGAAGGATAATTGGCCTCGTATATGTGGAAGGACAATGGAGGAGCCGCTATAATGACGAGCTATACGAGATGTACGGCGACCTCACTGTCGTACAGCGTATAAAACTCGCCAGGCTCCGGTGAGCTGGCCGTGTTATACGCATGGAAACGGACGACCCAGCCCGTAAAGTCGTTTTAGGCCGTCCACAAGGACAGAGGAGGCGTGGTAGACCCAAATTGAGGTGGCAAGATGGCGTGGATGCGTCCGCCATTAAGGCCGGGATAACGGACTGGCAGACGAAGGCGCGAGACCGTGAGCGGTTTCGGACACTCCTGAGGCAAGCCAAGACCGCAAAGCAGTTGTAGCGCCGGATAACATAACATTCACTATCCTATGTGGAGGCGCGCCGGAGAGAGAGTGATCCTTCGGGGATCACGTCATAAGCCCGAACCTAACGGCATCTCACGAGATGCGTGCACTCATCATTGAGAGCCGTGATGCATTCAGGTTGGCTCACCAAGGCAAAATATTCACCATAACAATCGCCAAATGCTCGCTGTAGTATTAAGCTTCCGGAGAACACATCAATATTCTCAGCAGAGGCTATTGTTATTATGATAGCAACTGAAGAAGCGACCGTAAATGACAGACCTAACGTTATTTTCACAGATAGCGCTAGTGTTCTGAAAGCATTAGAGAAAGGATCCTTACGAAACCCCTACATACAAACTATCGAATCTCTATCAAAAGACAGGTCAATCGAATTCTGTTGGATACCAGGACTTAAAGGAATCGCAGGAAACGAAGTAGCTGACCGTCTTACGAATGAAGGTAGGATGATAAAAGATAATGTATGTTGTGTTTTAACTTATGCACTTAACTATTTTATTACATACAAAATAAATAATACAACACTGTTACGTTCGCAATTATTAAATTCGTAACGGACGTGTCAAATTGTAAATTCGCGTGGTGCGCGATCACCTTAATCTAGAAACCGGGAACGCTACGTGTAAAAGCGGAATAAAAATGCGTCACATACACTAACATGCGGCACTCACGCGTACGTACACTTATGTACTATTATCCTCGGAAAGGATAAACTAACACCCTAAAAATTGTATGGGCTTCCGGGGGTATAAAAGGGACCGAACTTTTAATAAACAAACCATTCGGATTTTGCAACTCTTAGAAACCTCGTCTTTTTTTTTTGATTTTGCATATTCGGATCAAGAAAGAAATCTCTCATCCCTCTTCACCCCCTTCTGCGGCATAGGCTCCTCAAATTACTTGAGAGAGCAACTAGCGGGAAGGTTTATTATTGGTGTTGAACGGTTGAGAAGATCGCTGTTACCCGAGCGGGTTTGATTTACAAGGCCGCATCCTTCGCGTGGCCCACAGATCCGTTCGCCGTCGTAACACAACACAATTAACAATCACAATGAGCACTTTAAAACCACAAGTGCAGTGGCCGCGCACCAGCCGCACCGAGCGCCCCTGCCGAGAGCTCCTGCTCGATTGGCCTTCGTGCACACTCTGCTCGGCGCTCGGCACACACTAAGCCTTGCGCGCTTAGTGTGTGCGACAGTGTGCGTGTACACTGTCGTCCCCCTGGACGTTGACCGGTGGCAGCGCAACTGCCACGGGAAGTCCAGGGATCGGCACGCACGGCTGCCCACAACAATTTAGATGGAACTATCTCTAGGAGTGATGCATCCTTCTGGTGGAAAGGGTTAATAAATCAGAGCTGGCAAAACATTTGGAACAAATCATCCATTACCAACCTTAAAAAATAAAACAAACCACGGCACCTTGGAACGATCCACTAGATCACAGCGATCAAAGAGTGGTAACAAGATTGAGAATCGGACACACCAGACTTACACATACGTCCTTAAAAAGGAATCACCGTTAATCTGCCCATTTTGTGGATGTGATACAACGGTGGAACACATTTTAATTGATTGTTTTGGATATTCAGCAGAAAGGAAGAAACACAGGCTTGGAGATCATTTGGACATTGTACTTTCCAACAATTACAAGGAAATTGAAAAACTTTTGAATTTTATAAAGGAATCTAACCTCTACAAACAAGTGTAGCAAATATGGAAAAAATATTTATAAAAACTTAACTGATATGAAAACAGCATTAGAATTAACAAACATTTTCACCTTTCACCATTACCATAAGAACTACCCAAGCGCCACAGATTAAGCTTAAGGGCGATGGCAACGCTTTTTCGCATGCGATTTTATCGGACGGCCTGTCAAATTTTTGTATGGGGTATGACAGATAACGTCGGACGACGAAATCGCACGTCCGACGTTATCTGTCAAATCTCATATAAATCTCGTCCGATAAAATCGCATCCGATGAGCGTTGCCACCGCCCTAAACGACTGGAAAATTGAATATCCATAGAAAAAAATGAAAGCTTCACAGCTTCATTGGTTTGATCAATAGATGGCGTATTACAACTCATCATTATATTGCTATCCTTTTCTTGCAATGTGTTTCGACAAGATTCATCTTATCATGACCTATATAGCCTTATAACTTTCTGAGCAAAAATATATATGAATGATCGTGTGGTCAGATAAGTGGGTATCAACACCAACGACCATTACTCAAATCTCACTTGCTTCAGTGCTGGTGGTTTCCGTTGGAGTTTAGTATTTAAACAATCGTATCGCCGTTCTAGTTCTAGCGATGCATAACTTCAATGCGAAACCATACAACAGTACAGAGGAAATGAGAAAGCTCTCCCCCAAGCGATGAAGCTCAGCTGGTTGGGGTATCCCACCAACAGATAGCGCCACCAGCTTTTTTGCTATTTTTAGAACGCATGAGTCGTTTGCCGTCTGCTAAACGAAGTCTTTCTATATTCCGTTTAGGTAGAGTGCTTGAGAAAGCCGTTTAGTGGTCGTTTAGTGGATTTGTGGCACTTGGGTATTGTATTTTTTCTTCTTTTTCTTGAATTTTTAATTCTTTTTTATTATCTCAAATAGTATTAGTGATTTCTGAATTTTAAATTACGAGAGGCGAATGCTAAAAAGCCTCGTAAAAAAATAAAACAACAACAACAACAACTGTTATATAGTTTCGCATTGAAGTATTCATCGCTAGGAGGTTGCGATACGATAACTGTAAGGCGGAAGGAGAAGGCCTGACAAAATGAGCGAGAAGCAAATTTTTTTTTTCGTCATTTTGCATAGCGGGTACTCGAAACCTCGCAATGTTCAGCGGGCTGTCAAATCGTGTTTGTTTACATTTTCGAACTATTTGTAAACAGTCGAACAGCGCTCGAAGCACCCGAAACGAAGTTTTAGCGATACTTTTTAACTGGTAAAAAATACGTGTTTATGCCGTGATTAGTGACACCAAACACACACACACACACACAATATGGAGTACCTAACAGGTCTGTCGCAAAAGGAGAATGTTCGCGCAGCCTGCAAAAAGTGTGGCTTTCCAGGACACCTGACGTATCAGTGCCGGAACTACCTGACGGTAAGTAAAGCTACCGTAAAAGGTGTGTAGCATCATGGAACATGCTGACGACTCTCATGCCACAGGTCGATCCGCAAAGCCAAGCCGTAGTACCGGTCCAAAAGCGTCCGGGTAGTGAATCGCCCGAACAGAACTACCTCACACCGCTGCAAGAGCTCCGGAAGCAGGAAGAGGAAGAAGAAAAGCGCAAAGCAGAGAAAGCGGCCCGCAAAGAACGCAAAGAACGGGCACGCCGCGCAAAGGAGGCACGCAAGGAGAAAAAGAAGCGCAAGCATCGGAAAAGATCCCGCTCGAGCAGTTCGGACGATAGCGATAGTTCGGATAGGAGCACTAGCAGCAGTAGTAGTAGTAGTAGTAGTAGCGATAGTAAGCACAAAAAGAAAACCAAAAAGCGATACAGGAAAAGGGAAGTGAAGCAAAGCAAAAGGGAAGTGAAAAAGTCCAAAAAGGTTAGGCACAGGCGCAAGCGAAAGGATTCCGACAGTAGCTCGGACAGTTAGAGAGCATCCGGAATCAGTCACTCTATTGTGTTTAAGGACAAAAGCTGTATACATACATACACTTGAAAAACAGAATAGATTGATCATCTCTGACAGCATAAGCATTTTTGCTTAATGCACATTTGAATATCGCTTTTTTTGCAATCGATCTTAAGTGGCGTTGTAGGAAAAATAAGAAACAATTTTAGGAAAGCTTTTCTAACTAAGCTTTTCCCTTTTAAATTGTCATTGTGGTTTGTATTAAGTTAAATGCTTAACATTTCCTTTTTTCTTATTATTGATAAAATGATTCAACACACATTATACGATTAATAGATTCTACAATAGTGCGATAGATAAGCTTTTTTTTTCTTAAATATATTTGACGCTTCTACTGATTTGATATACTATTCTTTTCGCACAATAACATCCATAAAATTCGCTTGAGAGAGGTACAAATCTTGCCCAGCATATAACAAAAAACATCGTAAGGAATGTGTAACATACATATGTTGGTGTAAGGATCCTTCAAGGTCGAACAGATCTATTTGAAAAATATCTTCGAGCTGGATAAATTGTATTGCAACAGCTCAAACTCATGCTGCATCGCGTTCAGCCGTTTGCGTGTGAGCGATACCGTTGGCAGCATCTTTTCGTCCGACGGTTCCATCGTGGAGGATTGCTGCAGCGGATTGGAGGTCCCACCGGCCGTCTGCTGATTTAGTTTGCCCATTTCACGGGCATATTTGGTGTGTACCTCCTTGAACCAGTGCAGCGAATTGAACGCTGCCGTTTGGTTGAGCAGCGTCAGCAAATAGGAAAGCCCTTTAGCGAGGGAAAAGCAAAAAAAGGATTTTTATTAAGATACACTTGCATTAAATAGAACGACGCTGCTCTTACCCATCACGAAACCATCGTCCGTTGGCAGAAACGTTCCGTGCCGATCTTTTTTGGCGATCGTTTCCTTTGCCTTCAGCATCGCCTCGACGTAGCTGATCGTGAGCGGCGGTATGATCAGATAGAACAGCTCTAAATGCGCAAAGCTGTCCGCCGGTGCAGAGCTGTCGCCATCCGCATGGGTCGGCCGCCGGCGCCGCAACCCGTCGAACGCATTCAGCAGCAGGCGGAAAAATTCATTCTCCAGCCGCCAGCTTGTCCGAACGGTGGCCATATCTTGACGCCATATGTTAACGGCCGACTGATTGTCCGGGTTCGACTGAACGGTCGGTTCGCTTGATGGTGCCTGATCGTGCTCTGACGCTTCCGCTGCCGTTGGAGGATTCGAGACGAATTCGGCAGCACCGGTGCACTCGTGCAGCGCACCGGCATGCAGCATCCGTATGAATGCCATCGCATTGCCTGTGAAAGAGAAGAAACGCGAAGCGATATCGTCATAGCAGCGTGGACTCCTTGGTCGTCTTTGACAGCTTACCAATTTGACAGATCAGTTTGCGGAACAGATCGACGTACGTTTCACCGTCGTCCGACAGGCCAAGGTTGCGGATGCGTCGGTTGAACGCGAGCGCCCGGTCGTACGTATAATTCGCCGCATTCACACCGGACGATGCACCAGTTCCCGCTGAGTCGTTACTGTCAGTGGCGAGCTTTTTCGCATCCGCAGCCAGCCGGGAGTGTATTTGCTCGTCGTACAGGAAGTGGGAAAATGTGAACAGCTTCTGGCGCAGGAACTGGAATGCATAGTTTACCTGGTGGAAGAGATTAGGTAAGGGATAAATGTAATCTTCTGTAAGCCCTTACAGTTATTTCTACCGCATCTTACCACTGTGCTAATAATTCCCGGCCCGTGGCGCTTGATGGAATTGGCAATGTGTTCAATTTTGACCACATTGAGCACACCTCCACCACTGGTGCTGCCGCCGCTTGCCGCTGTCGCTGCTTGCTGACGCTCAATAAACAGCTGGCCGTGCAAATCGTACCCGTACGAGCCGATGAACGTTTCGAAATCTTCCATCAGCGCCAGCACATCGTCGTCCTGTCCGTGACCACGCGGGCCCCGCCTATCCTCGGCCGTCGTCCGTGGCAGCTGGTCCTCCACCAACCGTATACCGTACTTCCGGTCCACGATGGAGCGCATTTCGCGATAGATGCGCCACTCGGACGGTGAGATGGTCGAAAGCGTGTAGAACACATCGCTCAAATGATGCGCAACCGAATGCCGCGCGGACAACCATCGTCCATCCGGCTCCTGCGTGAGCTTCGTGCGCAGAAACGCAAACACCAGCTTCTGCGTGTGGTTTTGTTCACCCATTGCCGCGTCGCATCCGTCGCGGAACGGATCGAACGGTTCGATCTGATGCCACTTGCCGTGAAAGTCCCATCGTATGAATGCTTCGATCCGGTTGCTCATGGGAACGACACTCACGGAGAGTGCATCCAGCCGGGCGCTCGGGCCCAGCAGGGGCGTATATTTGCCGGCAACGTCGAGACGATTGCACTCCCGCTCCCAGTCGATGAAGGTGGCCAGGCGGTTCAGCAGCGACTCAACCTTGCGGTACGCGTCGTCCGTCAGAGCTAGCAGAGGAGGTCCGCCGTTGGACGCACTTCCGTGGCACAGAGCAATGGTCAGCTGTGCCAACCCCACCCGTTCCGGTGTGGCCGGACCGTGAAGGCACTTTTCCAACACATCGATAGTGGAAATCTTCTCCAGCCAGAGCGACCCATTGGCGGTGGATTTGGATTCCTTTGCTTCGCGGAGCAATTTTTTCTACCCAAAAAAAAGGCGGAAACAAAGTTAGAATGAAACACTGCCACCGGACCGGTCTAGTGGTACCTTCCCCTTACCTTGGCATTATTAACAATGGTGTAGATTTTATGCTGCTGATGCTGAACGATAAACTGCAGGCAGGGCACAGTGACGGAACGGCGCGTGGAGGACAGCAAAAACTCTACCACCATGCGCCGGTACTGTATCAATCGGTCCGTCCTCTCCGTAGCCCGTCGACCGTACAGAGCGTACAGTGTTCCCAGCACGTATTCCATTTCGCGCACGAGCCGTACACCCTCCAGCAGCAGGCCACATTTGATGCGCAATTTTTCCAGCGTAAAATTGCCATCATCCTGAGAAGCCCCGGGCACGGATGGCCGGTTGCGCAGCTGTACATGGGCCTCCACCAGCCAGCTGGCCGCATGCAGACAGAGAACGGCAGCTGTAGCCGATTTTTCCAGCGCCTGCAGCTGCGCGTCCCGTGCCTTCTGATAATCGAACGACGTAGACAGCGGCGTACTGACGGAAATTGGAGCCGCACTCGCATCGTAATCCCGCAGCAGCTTATGTCCATGCACCTGTATGAACTCGTCCGGCTGCCAGGGGAAATTGTCCTCCAGCGGAATCAGGGGGAACTGAAAGAAAAACGCTTCCATGATGGTACCATTTTCCAACAACGAAGGTATCCTTCACTCCTTCACCCACCTTCAGGTTTAGCTCGAAAAGATTCTTCAACATGCGCTGCTCGATGGGCAGAAAGAGATAGAGGGCGAAATTGAGCAGCACGTTCACGCCAATAACATCCTTCGATTGTGTAAAATCTACTCCGTTTGGTGTCGTCTTTGCACTCGCCGTAAGGTTGGTAAGCTTTCGCTTCAAAAACTTCATGAACCGATCGCTAAAGGCTTCCCCGGAGCAAACCGGATCGAAGCGCGTTTTCACCTTGTACAGTGCCTCGAGAAGGCGCCTTTCGCCCGTCACTTCCGGCATGGACTCATCCCCAATCCAAAAGCCAATCGCTTGGCACACGAAGAGAAGATCGCGAAAGCCGGCCTTGTTCGACGGAGCGCTTTTAGTCGGCTGGCGAAGCTTATGAGAGAACGATCGCCAGTGCGCTTTAAGGTGAGTCTTGCCTATTATATGATCGAGTTCCAGGGCGACGCGTAACAGTTTTCCAATATAGTCGAAAAGGTACTGGAATTTAGGAACGAATGTACACAAATATCTACATAATTCTCACTGTTTCGTTTGTGGATTACTCACGTCCACATCCAACGACGGTGGTGACTTCCCATCCAGACCATTCTTTTTCGTGCGCTTCGCTCGACCGTACGATGCTTCCTCGTCAAAAAGGCACCGATTTGACGCAGCAGCAGAACACCGACATCTCGGAGACGTTCGTAGTGGCACTGCACCGTTGCCATCAGGTCGATATTCTGAGCAATCCATAGCAGAGGCGGACGATCTGTATCCTCCACATCACGGAATGGTTCGGTGCGATCGTAAATAGTGCGTACCAGCGCTCGTATCTCCTGCTCCAGACAATCGATCTCACGGCACAGTTGCGCAAAGGTGGACAGCAGCTTGTTCAGCGGTAGGGTGCTAGTGCCGGGTATGGCGCTGTTCGATTTGCCACTGTTGATGCTGTTGGTCTCTATCATGCGAGCGGGCGGTAGCCGCTCATTATTGCACGCATAGTCCAATCGCACGATGCTGGGTACGGGTCCGTTCGAAAGGGCAGATATGTGGAGCTGGGCTAGCTTTTGGTCATAATCTTTCAGGAAATGACCGTACTCCTTGATCTGCGTTGCGTACAGATGGCCTGGAAAGGAAGTGAACATGTTAGTTCGTGATACAACAACGTGTGTATACGCAAACTCTTACTTGAAGAAACAACCGTCTCCATCACGACTGATTAATTCATATTATGGGAAGAAAATGAAGAGAAATTTTATTAATAATATTCACCCGACTAGCGATAGCAATTGATGATTCATGTCGGTTTGTTGATGTTATGACTTTTTCTTCTTCTTTTAACTGTCATGAAAACTGTCATTCGAACTCCTCTGTTCTCGTCGGATTTTAATGTGTCGTTGTTTGTGGCGGTTGAGTTTTAAATTGTCCGTTATATATTTCTGTCGGTTTTATTCTAAAATTTGTAAAAGAAGAATATTTAAACTATTTTTTTAACTTTAACAATACTTACCTCTGCGTTTGATTCCACCTTCTATATTCTACCTCTTTTCAACCAATCATTTGACACCCTTCAGATATATGCCAGACACCTAGCAACCGTTGGCAAGGACCTGGTAAATATCCTAAACAAACAAATGTATTGCTCACGTAGAGTAGAAAACTCACTCGTACACAAACAAGATTAAATATCTAAACCATGCAACTTTGGGCCGTATAATGGGAACAGTTTTCGCCAAATGCTGTAGAAAAGAGCATGAAAATAACAAGTAAGTAGTGGCAATTCTGATGCCTTGTGCTAAACTAACCTTCGCCACTTTGTTGCCAGTGATGCACTAAACATTCTCGTGCTGGGAATCGAGAATTCGGGCAAGACTGAGATATCGTTCAAAATTTGTCATCAAAAGCGGGGCGATTATGCTTCGACCAAAGGATGCCGATTGTTCGAAACTGTGATCGGTAGGCGTTTATATTTTTGCTGACTGTGAGCTGTGTCCTTCTTAATCAAAACGTATCCTTGTTTTTATGTTGCAGCGGATACTGAGATAAAACTTATCGAAATCGGCGGTGGATCCGACCTTCGAGACATCTGGAAGTACTATTTCTTAGATGTAATTTAAGCTGTTCTCTATTTGTGTGAAGAATTTTACCAATCGTTCCATTCCGCAATCGCAGGCTCTGGCTGTTATTTTCGTAATCGATGCTTCCAACATACACAACATCTGTGAGTCTTATAAAATATTCCAAAACCTCATGGCGCACGAGTTCCTGGCGGGCAAACCATTCCTTATACTCGCCAACAAGCAGGACCTGCCGGAATCGGTCGATTGTATCGAAATCTGCGAGTATCTGGACGTCGAGTATCTAGCGAACCGGTACCGTTGTCCGTGTCTCGTAGAGGCATGCGGCAATTGGGGCACCACCGCCTACGAACCGAACGAATACGATGGATTAACCTACGGCATCCAGTGGCTGGTAGGAACGGTGCTTGCCCATCGGCAGTTCATTATGAACCGTATCAACTTCCACAAACTGATGCTGGGACGCGATGGTGCGGATGCATCGAGAACTATAAAAAGGCCGCGCACGGGCATAAAATCCGGGGGCAGCAGAAGACGCAAACGCAAAGACAGCCGTCCGAAAACGGCACCTTCAAGCCAGCAGGCCTGGCTGAAAGAAAACGACAACAATTATCTGATTAAACGAAACAGCATTATCTCCGTAAAGAGTATACCCACCAGCACTACCACGGAACGGACGAACAACTCGAGCACCAAGGCAACTACTACCTCCGGCAGCGGACTTTCGGTCGTAGATGAAGCTGTGGAAGTCAGCCAGACCAGCAGCAGCACGGGTGCGTTTGTATGACAATGGGAAACAAAACCGATGTACAATTGATGCTTTACTTTTCCAGAACATGCCACAGTCATACATGTAAGCAAAGATGATATGACTTTAGAAGATTTGTCCCTTTCTTTCTCCGTCAATGAGACGAATGGAAAAGCGGTGGAACTTATTTGAGATTAGCGTTCTGTGCCAAAAGCGCTATACATCGGCAAGGCATTATGATGCACTTCCTGTTCTGTCGGGTGTTTTATTTTTTTGGAAAACTATTTCAATTTTTAAATAACATTCTCATCCCACCAGCACTACATCAATCTTGTTTCATTTGTAACACCCATGCTGCTACTCACCTTGGTCGGGTGTCATGATGACAGATGTTGAAAGTTATGAAAACAATCGCATTTCTCATTTTCCGCACGCACTTCGTAACAAAATGAGGCTTTCGGTGGTGAATTTCTTCAAGAAAAGTGTAAATGGACACATTTTTCGCGGTAAATATCGATTGGTGAAACGGGTAACGCCTCGCTCGACCCAGACACTCATTCGAGAGTACGAACAAACGGAGGCTAACATGAAACTGCTGCTCCATCCGTACCTGTCCAAGGTAAGTCCGTCTAGTCGCGGCTGCAAATTGTGCCGATCAGTATTGCTCACACGTTCGCAATTTGTAGGAACAATCCAGCGGACATGCGAAGGAGCTGGGTAAGAAGGAACAGCTGGTGGCCAAATGGCGCGCGGAACAGCTCAAGATGAAACCGCACGTCACGATAGCGGAACGATTGGCACACTTGCAGGTCAAAAATGTGTGGGATTAGCGTAACGGAAGCGTGAAACAGTATAACACCGCTGAAGGTTCGGAGTAAAAGGAGTTCCTTTTATTGTACAACAAGCATTTTACATCAACAATGCGTTTGAGAGAGTGTTCACTCTTCTCGTGTATATGGTAACAGTAGAATCAATAGTGAATAATGTTACAATCAAAATATATTACTGTGTGTTGTTCTCGAGTGGTTGTTGATTGTCCGTCGGCGTGGTCCGTTACGCCGGTACCCAGCCCAGCGGGTTGGGCGTCAGGTCTTCCTTGTGCAACACTTTACCCTGCGAGGAATACTCTGCAAACTGGGCCACCACCGGATCTCGCTGGCATGATGACATCCCTATCACCCGTCCCCCCTTACCGATGTAGAACGCCACGAACTTTAGGGCGGCCAGATCTCCGTCAATGATCACCTCGTCGGGCTGGCCGTATCCGCAATATCGGAACGACTTGCCGAACAGTACCGTCCAGAAGAATGGGACCGCTTTGAGCGGTGTCGCCTTGCCGATCATGTTCAGTGCCGCCACCCGGCCGTGATACTGTGCAAGCGGATAGTGGCCGATGGTAGCCTGCTGCCCATCGTTTGAGTGGACCGGTGCGTTCGCAATGTCGCCCCCGACATACACACCTTCCAGATTCGACTCTAAATACTGGTCGGTATTGATCGATCCGTTGCGATTCAGGCTGATGCCCGAGCCCTGCAGGAACTCCGTGTACAGCGTCGAACCGATGCCAAAATGCAAATATCCGCATCGAGCAGGGTACCGTCGGTCAGCTCTACCTGCTGCACCGTACCCTCCGCTCCGATGCACCGCCGGATGCCGGAATTCATCACGAACTGCACGCCCTTCTCCTCGAACAGCTCCATGACCCGCTGGCCGATCGCATCGCCAAACGATTCCTTCAGCGGAACGGCACCGCGACCGATGACCGTCACCTTGGCTACCTTGTTCACGCAGTAGGCGGCCGCCTCGAGTCCGATGAAGCTCGTGCCCAGTATGACCACCCGCTTTTCTGGCGCGAGTTGCTCGTTAACCTGCTTGGCATCGGCCGCCGTACGCAGCACGCACACGTTGCCCAGGCTGGCGCCCTCGATCGGAGGCCGGCGAGGATTCGAACCAGTCGCAATGTACGCCTTATCGTACCGGATCTTGTACCCATTGTCGAGCGTGAGTTCGTGCGTGGCACCGTCCAGCTTCGTTACGGCAGTGCCCAGCATGACCTCGATGTCGTTCTCGTCGTAGAACTGCTGCGTCCGCAGCAGGACCTTTTCCAGATTCAGGTCCATCGTTTTGCTCACCTTCACCCGGTCGTACGGTAGGCATGGTTCCTTGTTGATCATCACTATCCGCCCGGTGAATCCTTCCTGTCGCAGCGTTTCCGCACAAGTCGCTCCCGACGGACCTCCACCGATGACGACGTACGTGCGGTCGTCCTGCGCCGCCCGTCTGGCCATTACACGCGTCCGCTTGTTGGTGGCCAGTTCGGTGCGCTTGGCGCGCACTTTCACCTCACCCGCCTCGCCAACGGTGACGCGGTAGCAGGGCAGCGAATCCATCCCCGGGAAGTCTTCGATATCGCCCGTCTCCACGTTGAAGCACGCTCCATGCCAAGGGCATCGGACGCGTCCTTCGCCCAGCGCACCGGTCACGAGCATGGCACCGTAGTGGGAGCATTTGTTGCCGATGGCCGAAAGCTTCCCGTTCTGCCGTACCAGCAGCACCTTGCCCTCGCCCAACTCGACCTGCTTCATCTGGTTCTCACCAATCTCCGACTCCTGGCACACGACGGCTTCGATGAAATCGTCATCGTGCGTGCCTGCTGCCCCTCCATTGCTCGTGGACGTAGCCGCCGTAACCTTGGATGCTGTGGAGCCAAAGAGATACGTGGGACACATTAGAACGCAAAGAAAAATCGATCGATTACGCACGGAAAAACACTCGTTGCGCGTGAAAATTCACTGTTCGGTAATTAGAGCTATGAAATTCCCGGCAGCCACACTCAATGATGAATCATCGTCACCCGTACAGGAATGTTCACCGAAAAAAAAAACACGTACCGAGATACGACATCATCTTGTGACGCACACACTGGAAAGAATAGTCAACTTGCAAAACCCACCACCCAACACGTTCGCACCGATCGAAGGAGCCGGAATTTCTGATGGATGGGTTTTTTTCCTGTCCCCAACGATCCGATTGTTGCTGTGCCGCGCACAGTGCACACTAATGCGTTACCAAGGCAACCGCACACTGTCACCGCGCGCGCACACACACACACAAACACGTTTAGCGTACCGCGACCGGCACACCCACGAACGAACAGCAACGATTGGCGCGGTTTTTGGCTTTGGCTATTTAGTTGGGCGATAAAAAAACCCGCTTCGTGTTGCCCAAATTTTGTTGTGGTTGGTTGCGGCTAGCTGGCTGCCGTTTTCTGACCGGTCTTTGTCCGATCCGGTTTTTGTGCGGTGTCTTTCAAGAAAGGGTTGAATTTGGTACAAGACCTTCGCCGTACTTGATGGAGTGTTTTTTTTGTTGCAAAATCTCCCTCTCTCTGTCGTTGGTTTTGAGGAAGGTCATCAACGTATGCCGATTTTTACCATTAAAATCTAAACCAAACGCCGCTCGTTTCATCTCGAGAACCGAATCCAAGTCACGAATTCGATTTAGAGACAGAAAGCGAACGGCACTCGAAAGCGAAAATCATTCAAGGTTACACATTGAATGTTCCCATTTTTTTTTCTTTTATAACACCAACCACTTTATGCTTTATGTTTCGTCCATAGTAAACGCTCTAACGACTCCCTTCCACCACAATATGTAGACGCAAGCGGCAGTCATAACTTTCACTTCTTCCGATTTTGTAGAGCGAGACCTCAGCCGCTCGCTAACCACAGATACCAACAAAAAAAAACACACACTTCCGCCGTCATTACACAGCACTAGCGAGTGTGAAGGCCTTATCTTAGCAGGGCAGCAGGATATAGCCAAACAAACCGGTCACTGACATGAAATTACACATTTGAACTTGGCCCGTTGCTATGGCGACCGGTGACCTCCGAAAACGAAACAAACACCACGCACACGGTTGTATTCTTACCTTTGGCGAGGGATTCGTTCGAATTGCGAACCGCCTTTGACGAACTGCAGCCCATCTTGGAATGAAGCCCGTGGTGACAGGTGTTGGTGCCCCGAATGCCTGAACCACGCTGCCGTCTGCCGAAGCCCAATGACCCTGGCGTACCGATCAACAGTGTAGGCCACAGACAATGTGGTACGATGGCGACACAAAGACGCGAACAACCACCGATTGACTAATGCGAAGGTCTCGACAAGGTATTGCAGCGGGTCTGGCTAAAGGTACTACACCACTGCCGCAAACGATCCTGTCCATTGAAAAGGTAGGCGCACGAGACCGTGTACCGGAATAGTGTTCCGTGTGCTGCGGTCGATCGTTAACTAAGACCAGCGCCCGTACTCTCGGACCGTTTCAACCGGTTGCACGGTGGGGGGGTTTGCGCGCCGTAACCGCGTGCCACCCGCCGGTTCTGCGCGCTACATCGCGCAGAAAACGTGCTCGTAGGCAACGGCGTTTCAATTCGTTCGTTTGGTCGCGTTCGCTACCATGCGTTTAATCGGCATTCGACATCGCGATCGTGACGTTTCGCCGATGCGATTGCGCGAGAAGGAGGAGGAGTGCTGGCACTGTTGCATGCTTCGCTTTTGCACTTGTTTATTGCAAATCTAGCGTATACTGAGCTTGGCTGTGTGGGGAGGCCTAACCGTGCAAATCGCGCACTCGTTCGGTGGATGTTAACGACATAAAAATGCAATTGTTAATGTATGTAGAACAAGCAGCCTAGTGTATGTGCAGTAGCATATCTACCCATTACAGTGTTAGAGATATTAGATGTTGAACCAGTTTTTTATTCATTTTCAATCGTTGGCTTAACGGCCTTGGAGTTTTCAGCAACGCACGCATTCGTGTTTTTCATACCGTTATTACTAAACTATCTAAATGCTGAAGGTCATCGTCATTAGCACAGTCGTTCAGGTTGGATTTTTTATCCAAGCAGATAGGAATTGGTGAATAAGGGTGCTCGGTTGGAAAAATATATATGGGTATGTCAAGTATTGGGATTGTTGTGCTGCTTATCATTGAAATTGCAAAAATGACTTTGAAATCTTCTGCTTAACACTCAACTGATAACACATATTTATGAAGGGGTAATACAAAAAAAAATAGACAAAGTCTAACGAAACCGGAAACCTACGCCTATAAACTAGTATTTACTCCTGATAACGTGCAATCAATGAATCACTCGAATGCTGTCAATGATATAACAAACAGCCTATCAGAACGTAGCCTCGGCAAGCGAAACTCCATCCACCATCACCACCTATCGTGCTTGTTGTGTGTTTGTCTTTAAGAAAACCTGTCCACGTAGTGCAATATCTCGAATCCCACCTCCACCATGATAAGGATGATAATCATCCACTCCAGCCGTACGTGATGGTCATCATTCAGGTTCGAGCTGATCAGATCGGCCAGCTCAACACAGTGGTTTAGCTTCTCGTTCATCACGCGCGTCCGCCGGGAGATGCTGAAGTATGCGCAGGTCTGATTGTACAGCGATTCCAGCTGCTCCCGGTCCCAGTAAAAGTCGGGCGTGTCGAGCAGATCCGAGCTAAGGTTGATGACGTGCCGCAGCGCGAACAGCTCCCCGGTGCGGCGCAGCATTTCCGGTCGCGTGATTTTGATCTTGTTTCCCTTCTTCAGATCCTCCGTGACGTACGCCATCGAGTCGATGTAGCGCTCGAGCGATGCCTCCCAGATGCCTAGCTTCACCGACAGGGACATTGCATTTGCAAAGGTGTACTTTTCCAGATCGGCATCTTCCGACTTCGAAACGTAGAAGCTGTTGTGCTTTAGCCGCGCAATACCATCCTGATTGTAAAGCATGGATTCGCTCTCCTCCAGCACGGTACCCTCGTCGTACGAGTCCTGCTCGAACGGGCGCAAGAACCGCAGAATGTTGCTGCTCTCCAGATCGGTACAGTTCCACAGCACCACCGTGCCCTCGCGGAAAAAGTACAAATCTCGACACTCGTCGCCCACCTTGTACTTTGCCGTCACATGCAGTACGTCCGGTTCCGTGTCGATATTATCGCTGGACAGGAACTGCTTCGGTTCATACAGATTTTGTTCGCGCAGTGCCCTCAGCAGCCGATCGAGATCGTACTCTTCCGCGGTAGCAAACGCCGTGACCGTCTTGTAGCCGCGGGAAATCTTTTCGTTCTCGTCCTCCCGTTTTCTGCGCGGCCGTTTCTTCAGCTGCATGCTTTCGTGCAGACTGATGATGGAGGATGATGAAATTTTGTTACATTGTTGCACCTGTGACGATGGCCTACCTCGACTGACGAAGTACGGACTGTGACCCAGCTGCTGCGATGCTATTGTTAGGGGACCGGAACTTGCCGGCATCGCGCGGGCGTGTGCAGCTTTCGTCAATGGAACATTTCCACCGATGGTGGTGGCGTTGCTGGAAGCATTTCTCCACCCACTTAACACAAGCGTTGAAGAAACCCGGCGGCAACTGTTGAACAAACTTATGCTGATAAAACTCGTCATGTTTATTGCGAATTACTATCGACCGGCATGTCGCGAAATTACTCAACACAGGAGGATTGTTTTCTTTTGAATCGATTGTGCAGCTGTCAGTTGGGGTGATCTGCGAAGCGACGTCAATGAAATACATTTCAGTTGTGCAATATGTTTTAATTATTTTTAACATTGACGAAAGCTCAGTGATTTTACAATACAAATTATTCAATTAAGTTTATTGTAGAAATAAATTTTGAAACATGTTTGGCTGTTGTTTCACCAGTTTTACAACCGGTACGTGTAGTCGGTGCTTCAGCTCAAACGATGTCTGTCACGTTGACAGCTGTTTAGTTTGAAAGCTGGCGTAAACAAAAGCCACTCAAAAGAAAGCTGGTCTTCGTTCGGAAGAAACAACAGCTTCATACAGGAAATAAGTTAGTTAATTTAACCAAACCATCTGCATTCCATCATGAAAACATTGTTCGAACAACTGAAAACTCTATTTGACTATGAGCTCTACTCAAATGCGGCCACGCTGGTAAGCATCCGGTAGTACTTCCCATTCTTCTGCCACAAATAATCAAAACCTCTCAAATCGCCACTTCTTGCAGGCCAATTTAATCATCTCCATATATGACACCAATCGTGCCACGCTCAGCCCTCAGGAACACTTCGGTACGCTCGTGTATTATGCGGAGTCGCTCTTTCACGAGCGACGGTTTCGCGAAGCGGAAACCATCTACCGGCAGGCGCTGCAGCTGAAGCGGCTGCTGACGAAAAACAAATCACCCAACTGCAAAACCACGGCAGGCTCCGTCCCCGGTCCGGTCGATCTGCAGTCGGAGGTGGAGCTAAAGTACAAGACGGCCCGATGCCTGATAGAGATGAAGTGTTATCGCGATGCCATTGTCCTGCTGCAATCGCTCGCACTGAAACAGCGCACACCGAAGGTAAACATGCTGTTGAGCAAACTGTGTCACAACCACGGCCACGAACGAAGTGCCATCGGGACGTACAAGGAGGTGCTGAAGGAGTGTCCGCTGGCGTTTGAGGCGATTGAGGGTCTGCTCACGCTTGGCGTCAAGGGTATCGAAGTGAATTCAATGATCGTGGACGCTACCATGGCACCGCAGTGCAGCGAGTGGATGAGCAGCTGGATCAAGGCACACGCCAACATCCAGGCACGCAAGTACACCGACGCAATCCAAACGCTACGTAGCATCGAGGCAAACACCTGCCTGCGCAACTATCACCAGCTGTTGGTGCTGATCGGCGAATGCTACTACCACAATGGTGATTACGAGCAGGCGTACATCACGCTGAAGCGTGCCCACGCCATGCAGCCACAATCGAAGAACGGTCTGCAGATTCTCGCTCTACTGATGGCAAAGAATAAAAAAATTGCCGAGCTGGAGAAACTGATCACTCCGTCGCCCTCGCTGCTGAACGAGTACACGTCCGAGATGTGGTACGTGATGGGGCAGTACCTGTTTGCCACCGGCAAGTACGAGAAGGCTGTGTACTTTGTGCAGAAGGCATGTTTCCAGAACTCGCGCAACGTCGAGGCGCTGGTGCTGAAGGCGGAAGTGCTGTTTCAGGTGAAAAAGTATCAGCAGGGCATCGCACACCTTCGGTATGGGCAGCAGTTTGCCCCCTATCGGTACGAAATTCACAAGGCGCTCGTGGACAATTACCTTAATATGGGACGCAACCGGGAGGCGCAGCTGCAAGCACTGAAGGCGGTCAAGATGTTGGGCGAGTCAGCGCGAATGTTGGTGGTAAGTGTTTAAATGCGAGCAAACAGTCCGCTCTCTTCAGTATTATAATAGCAGCTTGTTTAATGCAACTGGCACAATTACTTGCAGTTATTGGCGCGCACATACATGAAAGATGAAGCCGCAAGACCGAAGGCAAAAGCGCTCTGCCTAAAGGCGCTGGAGATGAGCGAAAACTTCTTGCCTGCAGTATATCTGCTCTCGGAAATTTACCTGCGGGAGAACGATATCAGCACCAGAATGAAGCTGCTCAAAAAGCACGTAATGCTATCGAAGAACAGCAAGCTCCATGTGATGCTGGCGGAAACACTTAACAACGAAAAGGATCATTCCGGCGCGTTAGAACACTATTCCATTGCTCTCAAGTAAGTGTCGCACACATTCGCTGTCTTTCTGGCTTGAGCTGAAATAATAATTACTTCCCGTCCTTCAAATGTAGCCTCGATCCTTCGAATCGCGTGGCAATGTCGGGACTGCTTATGGTGGGACAAAACAAGGGCGGCACGAGCAGCAGCGCCTCGAATGCGGGTGCGTCCAGCTCATATCTGGAGTCGATGGCCGAAGACGGTAGCGACGTACCGGACAATCCGCTGGAAATGATCGAAATACGAACGACTGGAGCGAACGAGATGGAGTCGGAAAGTGATGCTATGTGGTCGGATTTGGAAATCGAAATCAATCAGTAGGTTGGTACGCGCGGTGAAAATTCTTCCAGTGGGTGATCGATTAATTTAGTACTAGCTGTAATAAAACCTACCTTATAGCTCCGCTTTAAAAGAATATAATCTCCGGATCTGTCGAATCATCAACATTTGGTTTTCGCGAGTGAATGCAAATATATTTTGATCCATTTGAAATATCACCAAAGTATTACCAAATGCATTTTCCAGCATTGGACGAAGTAACTATCGAGCTTATCAAAGTGCGAATGATATGCTATGATAGCTAAAAGCCTATAGAAAATGGATATAATGATATACTTGAGCGTACACTGGCATGGATTTTTATACCTTATATTTAGTCAGTAGGTACAGCCAAAGCTATGTAAATCGTATATGACTAACGAGGACTATTGCAATGATTAAGAAAAATGTGCACCTTAATTTTTTTTCGCTGGTATTGTACATCTGTTATCCTCTAAAACAGTGAGTTTGTGTTTATATTTTAAATCAACAAAAACACTACTGTTGTTGTTTGTTTTGAGCCAGTAAACCCTTCTGGACATTCTTTTGACTATATAAGGATATGTTAAGTCTTCTATTGGAATAACAAAAAGGCTCTTTAAGAAATGACTCACAACATCATAAATCGTTGTGCTACGCTTTATTCCTTGAAGGGATAAACAACTAAAAACCCTCCCAATAACACCGAACGCACAAACAATGACCAGATATGGTAAAGGTATAAAGATGTCCCAATCAGCCGTCGGAAATTAAACCGTACTTCCCATCCGCCGTACCCATTCAATGTGCGCGTAAAGTATGCGTAAATTTTCACATTATTAATCAACATCCCTGCCGCATTGTTATCCTTGGATTCTACACGCATCTCAACGATCAGAACGAATCTTAATCCCTGATGTGCATGTTTCCCACTGGCGCAAGCGAACGCCTGGTCGATCTGGGAACGGCCGTCCAAAGTGCTCTCGCGACACGCGGTACGACGCTGCTGCGCCTATCATTTCAAAGTTATGAGCTTAGCCGACGGCGTGTCATTTCCTTGTACGGGCGCTAAACTGCGCGCTACGGTGGGCAACAATTGTACAACGCGCACACGCGCGCCCGCGCTCCACAACAAACATTTCCATCCGTAATAGGCACCTCAAAGCGCCGGCACAAAGGTCGGCAAATGGGTAAGCGGTTTATGCGCTTAATTAAACGCTCCAAAACGGACCGATATCGTACGCAAAATGGATCTGGTTGGGGATCTAGCGAGCGTGTCGAATGCGCGCTCGGGCCCTTTACCCTTTTACGGTTCCGCGCCGGGGTAGGATAATTTATCAAACACTATCCGTCCGTTTCCGTCCGTGTAACTTCCGCACCCCATAGGCGGGAATGTTCGGCAGTAATATGTGGCCGGTCGGTTTTGATAATGCGAGTGTGTCGATTTGAAATTTGGGTGTTTTGTATTAGGACATTTCATATGGAAAATTTTGGATCGAAGGTCATACAATTTATTTTAGGTCAAAACGGAACTAAAACACAGAGTCTGAACCACGTGTTGATTACGACGAAAAAAACAAAATCCACAATTTCGATGAATGTCATACGTCTGGCCAAAGAAGTAATCAAGTTCTCTCTGGCACATCGTTTAGGCGTTGCGCTACTGGGCCTGTCCGGTGTTAATGGATGACGTTATCTTTTCAACACCCCAGCAACGATTGGGGTTCATTGGGCGCCCCAAAAGTCGTTGCCCGAATGTCCCTCAACCCGATGGACCGGAAGTAATTGCGCGGCCCGTTGCGGAAGGAAAGCATCGTGTTATCCTTCCCCCTTTGCCCGTGGTGTCCACCGCGTGAGTCCTTGCGTTCCGTTAAACATCGAGCCCAAAAAAGTACAATAGCAACAGAAGCAGAAGCAAACTGCTAAAGCAACAATACAACAGTAAAAACCACACACACACACACACACACACACACACACACACACACACACACACACACACACACACATAAACACATAAATAAATAAAATAAAAATAAAATAAAGCTTAAAGCCCGCGATCCGCGTACCGTGATCGCGCGTACGCGCCGCAGCAAAATGCGGACGTCCTTTGCAGAAATTCGATACGCGTTCCTCGTTCGCGTTTGTGTAGCTCTTGCCCATATATGGAAGGTAGTTTGCCGCTGCTGCTGCTGCTGCTACGAAGGTACAAAACAAACTAGCCCCGATGTCTGCAGGCCGCGTTGAGCTCGCGAGGTTCTACCACATCCTAGGCCCCATCCGATGTAGCCTAGATGCTAAAAGACCACTCGTGCTGTCGTGTTGCTGCTGTCCAGCTTCCGAACTTTATCATGACAACGGTATCGGTAAACAGCGACAGGAACCGGCTGCCGCCCGTTGAGTGGGTTAAGTGCAATGTTGGATAGCATGGGCTTGGGGATGGGTGAATCTAGCATTGGGGAAGGTGGCGCTTTTCGAGCCTTGCCGAACGAACAGCTGTCCGGGTAGGGGCGAACCTTACCGTGGCCGTGTAGTTTGGAAAATACAAACACCCGAACGGAACCATTCAAAAGTTGACTCATTAAACGAGGTTCAGTTTTGGTTTTGTCTATTTTTATGGATGGTCAGAGAGGAGAATTCTTCCGTTATCGTTTGTACGGTGCCGTTTATTGGGGGGTGCTGTAAGAATTAATGTACTACGAAGACCTCCACCAGTGTTGGAGTTCAGCACGAACCGATGTGCCATAAATATAATGCAACACTCATGTTCCGATGGATAGGTAAGAAAGATCGTTAAATATGGCTATTTATTATGCAGTTTCGCCTGCCCAGAACTTGGGTCACCAACGATCCTTGGTGTGATAACTACCGCGTTTGTAAATGTTCTTTTGATTTTCATTATCTGTAGGAATGCTCAGTGTATCTTTATGGCTTAATTAACGCACAATGTGGCACTGATTTATGATCGTTGTAGAGAACGAAGGTTTACATTCCAATAGGAAGTTAAGGCAAAGCTCATATACATACGATTTCCTAAAACTTTCCCGAGGACACCACATTGCTTCCTTATAACTTCCTCCACATTCCGACTCCGTTGCCCAATCCCATCACTGTACTTCCGCCAGTGAAGAGAAGCCTTTTGAGGAGGTGTATGTGGGGATTTATCACAATATTTATCGGTTATGAATTTCCGTCCATTCGATATAATACTTCGCGTGCGAATGTATGTGGCTGTTAGTGTCGTGTGGTGTCAAGGGTCGCTGCTGCCATTTGTCATGTGTCATAAGGCGTGCAAATCATCACACCGGAAGGTGAGAAGATGCTGTACCAAGGAATCAATTCTTATCTTTAAAAAAGCACACACAATTTTACACCCTCTCCCTCTCCCCTTCAATCACACTTCCGAGTGAGTACTGAACTTCTTGAGTCAGTCATGGTTTCGGTCATTCTTTTACGTGCCATTCGGGTCACCATCTGAAGAAGACGATACCTAGCATGCATATATGGATTGTGCATGTATGTATGTATATATATTACTGGTGATCATGCCTGCACTCGTGCGATCATGCTTACACGGTTTATGGACGCGGTGGTGTAATACACGCTCTCCGGTCGTCGTCGTCGAAGGAGAGACATGGGAAGAGGTATTATTAATCTCGGCTGCAACCTTCGGAATGCCATATCGATCGGTCGATGTTCGGTCAATTGACCCCTCGCTGTGTCATGTTTTACTGTGTGAGGAGGTTAAACCCGTGTGCCAGGGTGTTCTCACCGTGGGGGTGAGGTGGAGTACCCGTATCGAAGGGCTGTGAGGAGACACAGTTACATCCGACAACGACAGACCTCGAACAGTGTCCTCTGCCTGTGGGAAGCAAGTTTGGTTTTGTTTGCTCGTTTTCGGGGCACGAGCAATCTTGTATTCTTGGACAAGAAAGATATCGAAAAGATGAGAGAGAGAGAGAGGAGAGAGGTAAGAAGAACACTCACTTACTTTACCACCATTGTTCGCTTACGTTACGGTTTTGCTTTTATTTGGCTGTGGTGGTCAACGATTTATGCTGTGGACCTCGCGACGCTCTCCCGCTTTTGGTGCGAGGCACGATGGAATGGAGCGCCGCATGAAAAGCGTGTCAATGGGCAGTGCGGCAACTTAAGCATTTATTTGCTTCTTGCGCATGTTTGGGCAGTTAAAATACAAATTACGTACTACATTGTAGCAATAGGGTAGTGTGATGCGGAGATGGGACCAGCAACCGGGAAGAAATTGTTGTTTTTTTTACTGTCCCTTCCCAAGTCTTTTAATTAGTCACTGCTGTCGTACGTGCGTTCGTTATGAGATGATTTATTTTACTATTTGTTTCCACAAAAGGCAAAGCACGGGATGGGGACCATTGGAATTTTCAAAATAAAATGTCGTCCTTTTTTAAACAATTTGAAGCACAATGCTTCCGCCGCGCTGATCGGGTGACAATTTCGGTCAAAACATATCATCCAGGGCTGAGCATATAACTATGAGAGCTTAAATATACGCACACACACACACAAGTACACGTGCCTTGCGCAGGATAATTAATAGGTAAGGGCACTTCGTTTGAAAGCGATTACCCATGCCCATAATTAGCGGTAATATCGATCGCTGCCTCCCCGCCATTTGCCTGCCGTTTGTCCATTGCCGCTATTACGCATCGACGCCACAGACCTTCGGGCAGGTCAGTTCACGCGGTACGCGGTACAAACTATTCGCAGCAGCACCATACGCCGACAGTTGAGCCCGACAGTCATAGGTTACCCACTGTGCTTCCATGAGTCATCATCACGGTCACGTCCGATCGACCAAAACCAAGCCCAGCTGCGCGAGCGCGCGCGTGTCATTTGCATACCGATGGCCTGCGCCGCGAAAAGGATACCCGGAAAAGAAGGACCGCCGTTGCAGCAGTCCGTCGTCGCCATTGCCGCACTGCTCTAGCTGCCGATCGGGGAAGGATACGGCTAAAACAGAATACGCGACGACTCATGATCGACTCGTATCGACGACGGCGGGGCAACCGAATGGCAATGGGACGCCGCCCGGTGGCCATTGACTTTTGACGTTTCGTTTGTTTTTGTTTTGGGGACTGCTACTTCTACTACTACTACTACTACTGCCCGGCGGTGGCTCCACGATGGCGACGACAGCGGGCAAACACACAGCCATCGACCGGGAGATCCGCGGGCGAAAACTCGTCCCCAAACCGTCCCGCCTTCACCCGTGCCGTATTAATTCGGAAGCATGAACCAGCGAATCAAGCAGCAGCAGCAGCAGCCCCGTGGCTCAATGTCAATGACGAAAGGCTCTTGTTGTTTGCGTTCTTTTTTCTTCGCTCTCTCTCTCTCTCTCTCTCTCTCTGTCTCTCGTCCTCAGCATCTCACTTCAGGTCCAGGACCGTATATGGGCATTTCAAGATTTCACGATTATTTATATCCAACCCGGGGCGCCATTACCCTGCCCTGGTCGGTACGTGCGGGTCGAACCGATCGAATGGGGTGGCGATGGGGATCGGTGGACCCTACCGTTCGTGGAGCTATTTTGTCGATCACGATCCTCTCAGTGCCCCCCCACCATTGTCACCTTGTCGTACGGTCGGTCCGGTTGCGGTTCGATTAGGCCGGCCAGAGCTGATCTTCAAGGCGGTGTGCAATTATGGTGTGTGCAACGAAGCTGCTGAGCAGCGAACATGCTGGGACAGCGGGGGACACGGCATCGAGGAAGGAAGCCAGCGGAGGCTTAAGCTGCCGATGCTAGAAAGGGAGGGTTGGCCCAGATGGTTGGTGCGATCGCAAAGCGTGGACTATGTGTGACTGTGAACCGTGCTCCAAGGTGGCAGAAGCCTCGGCACGATGTTTAGGCTCTCACGTGCAAGGAACTGTGGGTCAGATCGGGCAGGGGACGCTGGGTTATAAGCAATAGGAAGCGTGTGGCTTTCGTGTGATCTCGTTGTCGCTGTGTGGTAGGCGCCTCTGCTACCATTGCCGTTGTGGCTCGGAGTGCTGGAGATGCCTTCTCTCGCGTTCTCCGGCTGTCACATACGAGCGCATCCGGGCCGGTAGTGTGCACCATTAGGTGAAGCCCATGCGCCACATGCGGCTTGTTGCTGTTGGTTGCATGGTGTCCATGTAGGAGATCCCTCGTTGCAAAGATCACCCAAGAGCAAAACAGTGAAGAGCGATCGTTTACTGCCACGATTTGCTCTGGAGCTGGAGAAATTAAGTTTATTGATGTACCAAATTAGTAACCTGAAATGGTTATAGAAATAGGAATGTGATAAATTTCTAAACAGCTTTGGTGTAACTTGCACCAGACTTTTGTTGGATTTTCGCATCCCAAATCCTAGACTCCCAGGTGATGCCTACAATCCAGCAAGAACTGTGAGCGTGCACATGTCCCGGGCAGAGGACATGTTGAGAAGAAAGGCATCTTGGGGAGACCGCCGCTAGGCATGAAAACAGACGCCATCAAAGCGCCGCTGCAAAGCGCCAAAGCGCGTCGTCATCGTTGTCACCATCGTCGTCGTCGTCGTCGCGGCCGCCACTATGACCCTCCAAGCCTGCGACAGTTTACCAGCCACCAGCGCCTGGCGACCGGACGTAACTAAACTTGTGTGTGTGTGTGCGCGCCTATGCCAAAGCCTATCGATATCGCTTATGCAGCCTTCCGCACCGCGGTGTAGCGTGGAGCGAGCTGCACATTAATGATTTATCTGTTGCTCAGCGTCTAGGAGGTCCAAAAGTCGGACCCACTAACGACCATAAAGCTCCGTCGTCACCCTCGGAAACCAGCGGATTCTCGCACGGTCACTCCAGTAATGGGCCTCGGAGCAAATGTTTTTTTTTGTGTCTCTCCCTGCTTCTCGCAAGCATGAAGCTTTAGTCGGCCGCAAGGCTAGATCAGTCATGGTGTATGTGTGTGTGTGTGGCTATGTGCACGCGCGCTTTGAAAATGATCTTCAACTCCTTAACGGGCCAAAGCCGTGGGGGCCGCTGTGCGGAGGGTCAAGACCCGGCCGACGACCAGGATGGGAAGTTCGCGGGCCGAAGCTGCGCAACATAATATAAACATTAGCATTCGGTTGTTTTCGTTACGGCGGGTGTACCGTGCGCGGGATATACCGCGGTTACCATAACGACCGGGTATACGGAGTGTCTTTTGCTTGCAATCGCTCTCTAACACACACACACGCGGCGTTTCTCGCTTTCTGGCCGGCTGCAATCGCGCCATGGTAACCAGCTGTCAAACGATACGGTTTGAGGGGTCGTGCCGAATGGTATGATCACGGTTTGCGTGCGCATTGCACTCTCTGCCTCCGGGCTCTTCCGTGTCAGCCGTCTCCATCCGAAGCCCCGGTTCCCGCACCTCTCACTCCCTCCCGCCCTGGCGTTGACCACCGCACGTGGGACAAGCGTACCAGGAGGGGTGTGTAAACATGCGTAGACATAGCTCGGGGACAATCGATCGCATCACACACGAATCGAATAGATCGCATTGTAGTTGAACGGAGGTTTTGGGTGGAGAAATCGACCAGCAGTTGTTTCACTGCACGATGGATGATGGCCAATATTTAAGGCAGTGATGTCAAACTCATTTTGGCACGCGGGCCAGATTGCGGTTCAAAATATTCTCGCGGGCCGCAGTTGGCTAGCGGTGAGGAGGGGGTGCGTTCAATCGGCAAAAATCGTTAAGGAGTTATTCTTTGACCTAGAATCATATTTACATTTTTGTAGCCCCCAATAAACAGTCCATGAAATTCATTAATTGACTCATACTTTACTTTAGTAGCGGTCGTCCCTGCTCGGAAATTTAATAATTCGTATTCAATTGCTCTGTGGCCATTTTGTGGCCATTTTTTTTGAGGAAAAAAGACTAACAACATACAGTCTACCTCATACAATTCATACCTTTTTTATGTTCTTGGTTTTCCATGGTTTTAATATACCGCCCTGATATATAGAGAGATCATTTTAAAGAGTACCCTTATCAATGAAGTGAAGAAAGTGGTATTACAATACATGATTTCCGAACTTTCCAGAGAGCCTCATTGTCGGTAAATGGGTGAAAATATTGGTAGTCCGACTTTAGACTGCTCTCAGGAAACAATTACTTAAACACATGCTACGTGCCATCTTCACGGATACCTTCCCAAACAAGTAACTATGTGTAAATTATTACACTCTTCGATAATCGGAATATTAAAACTAAATGTTGAAACCTTCTTCCTCAATGGATAAACATTAATACACCCGTTTTCTTATAATTTGCCATCTATTTCAGCTTCATTCAAAAAACTGCCAAAGTTCTTCGCGGTTCGGATTGAGAGCCTTCGCGGGCCGCATGTGACCCACGTGCCGTATGTTTGACATGTCTGATTTAAGGCATTATTTTCACTTCTTGGTAGATTGAATATACTTGGCAACGCTGCAACATCATCTAGTTCAACGGTAGAAGCGATTTGAAGCTGCTCAAAATTATGTATTAACAACAATCAAGTGTTATTATTTTGCGATAGAAACGTCATTCGCTGCTAAGCTAGTATTTGTTATGAGATCATGTTGATCTCTATGATTTTGAGCATGTTTTTCGCATAAATTCTTTAAGCAAATACAGTTTACCGCTGCAACGTCAACGGTATTGGCAAATTGTGCCATATTTGATGAACATCTCAGGAGAAAAAAGAATGATCACTTGAATATTTGCTACACGAAACACGAGATAGTACGATTGGATGCTGATTGGAATTATACGTGAATTTTTAGGCATTTAAAACGGCTTTACCCTAGCTCAGATACCAGTTACCAAACAGTTTGAACTCATCATTTTGAAACCGCTACTAATCATCGAGCAGCATAAAATTCACTTTTGTTTAAATACCATTTGCATCCAGATCCAACGTAGTAAGTCCCCCCTTTGTACGATCACCCAAACAAGCCTGCATCCTTTCTATTTCCTTCTCAGCGTTGACTGTTTTGGTTTTCCTTTTTGTTCCCCCTGTCCATTCCATTCCCATCCGCGAAACGATCAATCGCACCCAGCCTGTGCAGCAGCCGCGATCGCAGTGCGCTCCATCTCCAGCAGCGCGCGTTCCCTTTGTTCATGATCTAATGTTTTTACATATTTTTACATGATAACTTTTCGGCACGGTGTGTACGTGCGGGTGTACGGTACCGGTCCACAGGGTCTGCATGACTCAGGGGCCGCGTTTTCCCAGCCGCTCGACAGCATCCCGGGCGAGATCGTGTTCCCGGGCGGGCATCCGGCCGGGCTAATCTTTGTTTGTTTTAATATCCACATTTTTAGGGCTTGTTATTATTAGAGCTTGGGCTTGTGTGTGTGTGTGAGAGAGAGGAAGTCTGTTGAGGTGGTTGCCTTTTCAATGGAACACGGGAGATACCTCGCTGTGCCAGGGTAAGGTCTGGAGGTTTGGACGGCGGAATGAGCAATAATAATTTTACCGTACACGGAAGAGTTTGGTGGAAAGACAAACTCTTCAATGTGGTAGTTTGGTTGGACGCTGAGCTATGAATGGGTTGCTTTTTTATCCCTTGTGAAGTCGTTTGTTCACATTTGCATTTAAAGTGAGGCTTCGTGTAATCCGTTCAAGTGTGAGACCTTTCCATGTTTGTTCTCAAGTGGGACAGCCGTGAACATGGTTTGAAATAGCGAATAGCATAGAAATTACCTTTTTGGGATTTTCTTTTGTTTTTTTTAGTAAATAATTTTAAACATGATAGTTGGGTACGAAATCAAACAGTTGAAGAACTTGCCCGCTTCTACCAGGATATGAATAATATATCGTATAGACAAAATTGTTATTAATTGAAAATAAATATGGATGAGCTAATGTCTCGTAAATCTTTGGGGCAGTAGATCTCATAATTCAGGAAGTCATCGCTATCCGTGGATGTGGGAGGGCGATTATTATTGGTCGATCGTACTCTACCGTGACAACGGAATTCACTCACTCACGCTCGAAAGAAAACCACCAGAAAACGTACGACGAGGATATAAATAACACACACACACACACACACACACACACACACACACACACTGTTTTGCCGGCGATCCACAACAGCGTCAGTCATAAATTACACACCTCGTCGGGGTGCGAGATTCACACCGAACGGCCCACGGAAGTTGACACACAGGCACACCGTGCCGTGCAGCACTGATAAGAAAGTGTCGGAACTGGAAAATGGCGAGAATGAGCTGTGAAGTGTGAAGAGAATCCGTGTGTCGTTTCCGTGTGGCGGAAGCAGAACAAAAGCAAAACTATGAATTCATCATCATTACCTCAAGGGTGCACTATTCGAGGTTTGTCGAGGAAGGTGTTCGAGCGTGCGCTGCACGTGCAGGTGTCGTAGATTGGAGGAGCCAAGGATCGACAAGGGAAACGTCTTGTTTATTAGTGTCTCAGCGTGATAATGGCTTTGCGGCGAGATTATTGACCGTGAATCATACAATAGTGCGTTGAGTAGTGTATTGCACTGCGCATCATCACTATCGTGTCATCGTCGTGTGCAAACATGCCAAGAACGGCCATGTGTCGACCGGCCAGAATACGTGCCAGCCGGCAGAAGAGTGTTTGAATGCTCATGGTTGAATGCACCCAGCGATGATGTTTTTATTTTTCTTTTAATTTAAACGAGAACGAACACAAACACTCACTTCTTGCTTGTAGATTTTAGGCCGAAAAACCTTTAAAAATAGTTTGAAATTAATTAACAAACTAGATTTTAACCGAGATAACAAAACGTTCTCATTTTTTATAAATATTTGTTAGAACATCGCTTCTCACATCAAAGACGAATCCTCAACACCAACCTCTTCATTCGCAAGTTCTACTCTTTCTACGCACTACCCATGCACACACGGGTACGATCGTGCTAAACCCCGGCTTCGTTTACATATTGCACAATAAGTGCAGCAAAAGTGAAGACACAACGCGGAAGACGCGGAGTGCAATGTACGTGCATGTTTGGCTCCTGAAGGGATAGTTGGCTTTATTTAGAAATTCATTATGTTTGCTTTGTACACAATTATGTTCGTTTTAATGTGCAGTGCACGAGAAGGTCTTAAAAAGTGGAGTGTTCATTTGTGTGTAAAATAAAATAAAAAGATCTTTAAAACTGTAAGGTTATATATAGATACGAGCCTTATTTTAAATGTAAACATAAACAGTCCGTTGGCTAAACCTACCCAGAGGGTTGATTTGTTGTGCACATTACAAGCATTTTGCATGGTTTTTAAATCATTTCGTGAGCTTTAACGCTTCATGCACAGCCCAAACTGCCGACCATTACCGTTAAGTTCTGTCTGTCCCCTGTCGAATCTGTTTATGATTGCAGAAACACTCATTTGCATTCCCCCTTTTTGGTGCCATTTTTACAGCTTCATAATTTAAAACGTCTCTAAATCCCATAACCCACAGGTCAGGAAATCGGCGACTGTCGATAAGATGCAATAACAATAAAGAAAGATAAAAGTGCATCCATGCGAACAGGAAAGAAGCACACGCCGGGGCCATTTATATTGTCGCGAGTGTTTTCCTCGTAGTGTGTTCTGTTTTTTATCTTTTTTCGTAATTTTATTTGTTTGCTCAATCCTGTTGCCGCATGACCGGCCTGAGTCATCGCACGCCACAGTTTTCAATGTCATCGGTGACTCCACACACACACACACGCATAGGAAGTTGCAAGCCGGCATGCGCTGCAATGCAATCCAGTAGGGGGAGGACGGGGGAGGAAGCGAATGAGTTTCGGTGGTTGAGGTGAAGGGTTCCTGCATCCTTCCCCGAAAACGGTATGTGCCCAGGATTCCGTCGATTGTGAGCGAGAGCTCCGTTGCGCGGAGATTGCGCTCGTGTTCGTCCTTCTCCTGCGCATAGAGGTGGTGTACGCGCTGTGTAGCCACCGCGGTAGTCGATGCATGCACATTCAGCTACACGATAACAGCATTGCCCAAGGGTGGAAAACAGTGAACCAGGCTCGACAAGCATGGGTGAGTGAGACACGAAGAGAGTGAAAGAAGAGCGAAAGAGATGGAAAGTGTTTCCAGCTGATGCGTTTCTTGGAAACGCGAGAGACAATTTCAGCTCGACGAGGAAAGAGAGAGAGAGAGAGAGAGAGAGAGAAAGAGTTTCTACAGGGTTAGATGAAAAAAGTGTATCGTATTTGTACGTTTTTTAACAGAATTTGATGGTTTTTTGGAATTGTCAACGGTGCCAGCAGCAAAACTTCACATAAACGATAAATAAAATACAAATTTGTATAGCTGAAAATGAAACCTAAAGCATTACATCAAACAGTGAACAAGCAACCCTGTAACAAAAACACTCTTTCTCTCAAAACTGCTCTCTCTCTCTCTCTCTCTCAGTTCCTTCTCATACGCATGCATGCAATCCACACAAAAAAGTGCGTAAAAGAACGAGCAGCAGCAGCATCAGCGGCGGTGTGAGAGCGCACAAAAGAGAGAAAAGACAGAGCGAGAGAGAAAGAAAAAGAGCGAACTTGCGGGCGAACGGCAAACACCGAGCACGTACATAATGTACATTTTTCGATTCGTCCGCGCTTAATTCACTCGTACACCCGCGACGATTCGGACGCGCGTTTTGTGCTCGCACGGGTACCACACACCACAACGGGTAAGGAGCAAAACTTCAGGCTCACGGAACGCGTGTAGCCCTTATCCGTGCATCACCGTGCGTGACCGTGTGACAGCTGCGATTGCGCGACTTCCTACCAGCGTGTATATCTATGTTTCTGTGTGTATGTGTGCATGTGTTTGTGTGTTTTCCTCTTCCAGACTGGTGTGTCCAATATTTTTCATGTGGTCGTTCCCAGTCCCCATGTGTGTATATGTGCGTCGACGGTAGAACCAAAAGTGCTAGAACGGCGTGTTGGCGTGTTTGTGTGTGCAGTGATTTGTTTGGTTCGGTGTAGGAGGAGCCGCTACTAAGCCGATGTTTAGAGGATCGTTTTTCCCCATCGCACAGCAACTGTTTCGCGGGTCCCCTTTTTCCACCTGCCGAAGAGGTTCCCATGTGTGCGTGTATGCTCCCCCGTTCTTCCAGTGACAGTTGTGACAGTTTGCTCTCGTTGCGCTTTTGGGGTGTATTATGTTTTGCTGGTTCTCCATTTGTTTATGCGGGTCACGGGGAGGGGGTGGTGATAGTTTTCCCGTGCTGGTCTATCAGCAGTAGAAATGGCCGGGTGTCGGAAAATTGTAACATCCTTTTCGGGCCAAATACCTTGTCAATCAGTATTTTTCGTTGGAACATTAAAGTTATCCACAGCAGCAGACTCATTTAAAGAGATTAGGCTAGGTCTTCTTACTACATCGAGTTTCTGCTCCCATTAGGCCCACTCTGCTAGTCTTTAGGACACTTTCGGTCAGTTCGATTGTTTGTTTGGGTAGAGCTTTGGATATTATGCCCCGAGGCTAGGAGGCCTTGGAAGCTGTTTGTTTGGTTCGCTGTGGTTGATCGAAATCATTGTTTTCCCCTTCCTACAATAAAAGTTAAATTGGACAAACACAACCCTGCAGGCAATTTGCCTCCCAAGCACAGTGCCGTGGGGAAAAAATGTGTGTTTCTTTGAAATTTCTTTAGGTTAGGTCTGCAATAGCCGTTTGTGCCAAGAACACTGACAGACTAATTAGATCCTGTAGTAGTGCGTGTGGATTCGCATATCTATATGCATATATATGTGTGTATGTGTTAATGTGTTTGTGTGAATGATGTTCTATGGTAGACACATCCTATTTGAAGGAAAACACCCCTTTTTTGCTTGGAAAAAGCCTGGTATGTGAAATAGAACTGGAATGGGACTGCAAAAATCTTCCTGAACTGGACCACCCTGCACCTTCGGCAGGGCTCCAAAAGATTGGTTTTCACTCACGATTTTCTTTTTTCCCACACTTTTCTCACCTCTGCTGCCGTGGTTTTCCGTCCAGGCCGGGCGTAGAAGGGCAGCGTTTCGGCAAAGTGTTGTTGTTGTTGTTGTTGTTTTTTTTTCGTTTCTTCCTATCGAGCTCGGGTGGTATGGTCACGACGCTGGTGGAGCATTGCAGACTCCACCACACACGACGACGGTGCCGACGAATGGATACGATAGGATTGGGAGATGTGGCGGAAAGTGAGAGTATGGCAGTACATATGGATGAGGGTGAGACACGGTGGAGACCGGGCACGATCGCGGGTGTCACAAGATAGTGTCATTTTGTGGCTTTTCGTTGTTCTGCCATTTGTTTTGCTCGTTCGGTATCGCTTTGTCTAGTTTTTGGCCCCTTCTTCCCGTGCCGTATTTCTCTGTCTCTGTCTCTATCTCTCTATCTCTGTTTCTCTCCGCGCCCCGCCGCCCTTTTTGGTGGGGAATGGGTTGAAGGACACTGGGGAGTAGAGGAAAAACATAACGCCATGTTAGAGACGATCTCATTTGCCACCCAGAGCGAACGAACAACACCGCAAACTCCGTGGGCATGCCGCAGACACAGACAGACAGGGCGAGAGAGAGCGAGCGCACTTCAACGAGTTTTATTCGATGGCTTTTAAAACTGCGGCAGCTCTTTGTATTTGGCATGTGAACTATGAGTTTTGTGAAGATCTTAAATATTAGATAAAACAACGCCTTTAAATGTGTCTATCTTTCTGTTAAAGCTATTGATGCGTTTTTGAGCTGTTAGGTTTCGGCTGTCTTCTGTCAGCAGCACGTTTCATGCTTCAAAATTTCGTTTTGCTTTTCATTTTGTGGCTGTCTTCATTAGAACCCCACTAAGAGAACCATGTGTTGCAAATGTGTCTGACTAAAAAATCAATTCCCCAATGTCTGTCAGGAAAATGCTTCTGATTACAAAATTCGTATTTCTAGTCATATCAGTGAGCATTACCCTTTCATATCCGATGCGTCTTTTGCAGTGACATTTCTTCCTTCAATGCTTTGTTGTTCCACCTTATCCCTGCAGCGTGATGAGATAAAACAATAGAATTCCTCCTGCCAATGTAGCTGACTGACAAAACAGCGAGTCAACAGCTCATTTCATCTTCCACATCTTCCGACGATGCAACTACATTCAGTGACAGTTTTATACCCTCCGGTGGTGAAATAGTGAAACAACAAAACGAAACAAAAAAAAACAAAAAAAAATAAACCCAAGTGCAAACTCTAGTGCAAATACCGACTACGTAAAGCCTACTGAGAGCGCGTTGCCAACAGCAGGGCAGCACGAGCACGACGAAAAAAAACGCTCTGCGAAACTGTGCGGCAGTTTCCAGCATGATATCCTTTACGATCAAACCAGCACTGGAAGGCGTTAGAACGACGACAGACGGACGTGTGAAGAACGTGCCAACAGCGGTCGCAGTGAAACCGGAAGCAGCAGCAGCAGCAGTCGCACTGTAGTGAGCGGCAGAGAAAGTAATAAAACAATCTACCAAACGCAATCCGAGGGAGGAAAAAAAGGGAAAGAGTTCTGTCTGTCTGCAACGAGACGAGCGTAGGAAGAGCAAACACATCAACTAGCGAAGAAGCAGCAGAACAAGAAAGGGCAACGTTCCACCAGCTCCACGCCAGCGAGAGAACGGAAATCATTCGGTATGTATTCAACCAATGCGCACACACACACACACATCAGCTTATGTCATAATCTGCATATTGAACCCATGTTCTTTCTTCTGTTCGTTTTGTCACTTCTTGGTTTGTTACTTGTGTTATTTCTTTAAACTAACCCATCTTTTTTTGTTGTTGCTTGCCTTATCCTCCATTCCGGCAGAGTCCACACTTTGTGGTGGTGTTTTTCAATCCGGTACACCATTCCATCCGTTTCCGGTTCGAACGTTCACCAGCGGCAAAGGTGAACACTGTCGGGACTTAGGGGGCACACAGGCGTATGTTTTCCCTTTCGCGGTGCTCTCTTTGTTCTCGCCCGAGGAGACCCTCCCGATCTGAGAAGGATCCCGGGCCGGGGTTCCGACGGCCAACGGCGGCTTATCATCGTTGGCCAAGCCACATTGATTGCGTTGTGTTGTTGGAAAGATGAAAGAAAAAAAGGCACTGTTTTGTTTGACTTGTTGCTCGTTACGCACAGCGGACGCGTGCTCTGATACGCAACTATCGCTAGCTCGACGCGACAACACCCACCACACGCGTACTCACAACGCTTAGAAACGATATTTATTGTCCCATTGGTGCAAATGGGAAGGGACTATATAGTTGCAGAACGGCCTGATAACAGTGGCCAGTTTTACACAGTTGTGTAGACTACCCAGCTGAACGTACGTTGTGTTGCTCTCCCTGCACGCCTTGCCTGTTGGATGAGGCAACGCAGGCGATAGATTTTGATAAGCCACCGAAGGGTACAGATTCGGAATCAATATTGCCTTACAGTGGTGAGGGTGATGGTTTATTAGTTTGGCCTTTATTTAATTTTCCCCCTTTTTACTGTTGTGAAGTTGGATGCAATGGACAGGTTATTAGAAAAATGTTGTTTAATGAAATTAAACGTCTGCCAGTAAATTAGTAATAAAACTTTAAAGGGGAGATTTTTAAAAAAATATTAAATACTTTGTAAGCTAAACTTGACTAACGTTGTTTAAGTTATGCTTCCTTCGCTTTTTGAATTATTTGCTGTTTCGAAGCTGTTTCGCTTGCATAACTTCTAACATTTCTTTACAGCTTAGCATGGGACGCCTATAAAGCCCTGTTAATTTCATTCTGTTATTTTGTTTTCATGGCTCAAACGTGACTAAACTATTCGTCCGTCCTTCTCTGTTTTATTTTCTCTACCCTGCCACATTTCACGACCAATTCATTTCATTCTGACGCGTGTCTGGGGCCATTTTTATGTCCTTCGACTGTGCCCAACCACAGTCCCAAGAGCTGCTGCACCTTACGGTGTGCTGCAGGACGCAAAATTTTAATTCGAAATAGCTTTTTGCAATTATTTCGTCAACGCTAAATTGCTAACCATCACTAATGGTCTACCAAATGGGAAAGATAAGGCACGAGATACTAAAACAACACGCAAACGCGACCGTAAGTGTTCGAGGGTGTTGTAGTAACCGTTTGAAACGGCGCTCATCGATCATCGAATAGTAGCGTCCGTTTGGCAAACACGTGAGAGAGAGAGAGAGAGAGAGAGAGAGAGAGAGTCCACATTTCCTTTCGGAAAGTTAAATGGTCACCGAACCGAACGGAACGAAGCAAAAAGCCATTCTTCCCCGTCTAGACAGGAAGAAGAAATAAAATCAATACTCTGGGGGCTCTGGGAGGATTGAAAATCCCGCGCATACACCCACCTACCCTTCCAACCAGTATAGTGAACTTTGGCCAAAGTGCTTTGAAAGGTGTACCCTGGTGATATGGTGGAAAAGCCCTCGCAAAGCGATTGGAACAATTCGCGGGTGTTCGCGGCGCCGTACTGGAAACCCTTCGTGAGCGCTCCCCCCCCCCTCCACTCCCATCCTTCCCAGAGTTTTGTGTCACGTCGCAACGCTGCAACGAGCACCGTTTTCGTCCACTTAAATGGCCGGCGATGCAATCAGCGGCGGTGCTGTTATCATACGCGCCCCACTCACTCACTCACTCACTCACTCACTCACTCACTCGCCAACCGACGACTCATACGGCCAACCGAAGAGATGTCGAAACAAATCAAACACTCCTGCCCAACAAACCCCCTTCTCGCCACCCTTCGCCCTTTTCCGCAGTTTGTCGCGGCCGCGTCTCGATACTCGGACTGATAGTGGAGATGTTGTGCTGTGCGAGTTCCGCGGGCTGCGCGTAATTTACAAGCCCGTTCAATGTGAGTGAGTGTTGATTGTGTCACCCTCGATGGAGTTGGCCAGCCCCCGGGGGTAAAGGGTGTTTGTATGCGTGTGTGTGTGGCTGGGGACGGCTACCATAATGCGCTTGCTGTCGTGAAGCGAAAGGAAAGAGAGGCCCATGACGGTGGAGCTCCATGAGTAATGTGAGATTTATGATAATTTTTTTTAAGCTTTGTTGTCCACTCTAAGCTCCGTCTGTGCACACAGCGCTTTGCCTGTGTGCGTTCATTGATTAGCAAAAGTGCAACTGGGCGCTAGCGAGCAACTGGACTGGACGCTGCCGTTTATGCGGTACGGAACCAGCGGCCTGGAACTGTGTCGAATAGTGGCCAGATAGTACGGTCATACGGAAGATAAACTAGGCCACTTTAGGTCGGTCGTGGACGTGTCAGAATTCCGTAAGCACGAATCGATCCGGCGCGACGGTAAATCACAGAAGCTAACGGACTCCATTAGCATATGCTTCGGCCGGTTCGCCCAGAAGAAAGCAAATGCGCGAGGGAACGTGGTAGGCATATGGAATTATCATCAATTCTGGTGCATTGCGAGCGGCAGAGATTGTACTCGAATGCTGGGGAATGCTGTATTACGGTCGACGAGTGACGTGTGAATTGAAATTCAAAAGCAACGGATACGAAACGTCCAGTGTGACATGGCCAGCCGAACCTGGTAGTGTGGCATTAAAGTGTATATAAACAACTTGTTAAGCATCACATTGAGTGGGATCAGTTCTTGGCAGTGGGATACTGCCGGTTAACGCAGTAAATTATTATGTGGACAATCACATACCATTGAGAGGTTTTAAGCATAGCGAGAAAGGCGTATCAATTTAACTGAAGGAGCTAAACGTTTTTTTTTTATTTATCTGAACTGAAAAATTGGGTGCAGATTTCTGTTACACGTGCGGTGAACGTCCCAGACTATATGGCTCTTAAAACCGATTACTCTCCACTTAATCTTATCGGGAATCGTCGTTAAGGTGGAAGACATTTCCGTGTTTTAAAATAAGACACTTGAACCACTTATCAAGTTCACTGAACCTCAAAGGCTGGGCTGTCGGTTTGGTTCCACTTCAATTTCGGTTAGCAACATGAAGCCAAATATTTGCTTATGAAATATTTTCGTTTACATCAAAGAAGACTGCACTGTTGATTATAAATGTAAAAAAAACTGCATCATTTTTAAATGCGGGCATCATTGGTCCTGGGTTTCTTCCCACTGTACTGCAAGCTACGTCAAAATGCTGTTGCAACTTCCGGTTCCCGCCCGGTCGAAAATATTTTTTTTATGATCGTGCCGTTCCGTGCGGTTCATAAAAAGCCGAGAACGCAATAAGATGCGAGAAATAGTAACAAAACTGGAAATGTTTGCTCAACTGCAAAAGATCCACAGACACAAACACACACAGGGTACGTTGAGAGAGCTAATCGTCTATTGCATCGTACTGATTGATGCACCGAGTGATGATGCTGCATCGCCGAATGCAGACAGGGAAGCGAGAGAGAGAAAGAGAAAGAGAGACAGAAAAAAACGCAAAACATAACAAATAAACAACAATGCCATTCGGTCAAAGCAATGCCGTCGCCAAGATGATTTGATTGCAGTACTACTATCGGCTTTTGATTCCATTTTCCTCCACTTCACGCACAACCTGCACACTCACTCTCTCTTTCATTCGCTGAACGGAGTGCTTTCATGTGTGAGCCGCCGCCGCCGCCGCCGCTGCCGGCCGATTTTCACGTTGACTCATTCAACGTTTACTTTGCCCGTGGCTTTGTGCCGTGCGCGCGCCAGCGCTCTGACCTTGATGATGGAATTTTTTAATCAAGCTTCCGCGTATGGGGCGTCGCGGGATGCCTACCGTTGGCGGCTGGTACCATTGGCTGCCACCATTGATTGCTCCGAACCCGAGGACCTGCCGGCAATAAAATACCGGTTCGTTGATTTTGGTGTTGATTTTAGCCTTTTTTGTTTGGAAGATTGTTTTTTTTTTCATTTTTGCTATTACACTGGCACAGACCGTGAATTCGTTTTTTTCTGATAACTGAAATGGCCTTTTTCCAATGCCACTTTATCAATGGAGTACGGTGGTAATCCTTTCAAATTGAAGACTCCTTCCCCGTTCCACAATCGTTTGTTTGTTTTTAATTTTTAGCACAGTTACGATATATATACACTTAACTGCTAGTCCAAAATCTCGCATCACAATATCAGCTTGAACCGCTTTGAAGGTTACAAACTTTGAAAACGTGTGCACATTGTCCCATGGCGCCTTACGCAGTACCCATGCAATTTTCGAGTTATCTATTGCATAAAGTTGCATCCGCCTGTTGCCGTGTTGCAAAAGTCCAGCCAAGCAATGGCTATAGCCGAGCGATTGGGCGCAGTCACGCAGACCAAGAAACGCGCAGGCACTGACCGTGAAAGAATTGCTTAAAAACAAACGATGGCAAATGCGAATTAATTTCATCCATTTCCTTTGCGGCTCTTAATCTGTGCCGTTTGCCACCTTTGTCACACACACACACACATAAATATGTACCATGGTTCACTGATTCGCCGTGCAATTTATTATGGTTGACATGTTTTTCCTTCGTTTCTGTGGATTGTTTATTTTCCGGTTGCGCAATCAATGCGCAATATTCTTTTAAAATAGCGAACTTGGAAAAAGGATGTGATGCTTTTAAAGGCGAAGGACATTTTTTAATTGCAATAACCTCTAGCTTGTATTTGAATTGAAAACAAGTTGGTACAAAAATGGTGAGGAATTAAAGTTTTTAAAGATATATTATTTTAAAGCGATTTTTTACTCATTATATTAACATTCAGTTTATATTAATATAAGTTAACAGTTCAGCAAAAGAAAGAACTTTTTCCAATTAACCGTAGCATAATTGATTGTTGACATTAATGTTGTTTAATGAATAATTATGAATTATTTTTAATGATTTAATGATAATTAAAGGAAATAATGTAACTTGTTTCAGCCACTTTCTGTAAGGATCTTGTGTTTGTTTAAAGTCTACCATCAATTTAAGACAAATGCAAACGATTATTAAAAAGGTACTTCACATTGATCATAACACAAGACATAAAAAATAACAAAAGTTCATGCCATTAGTGTATGCAATTTCGGCACCCTTGCTCCCAAAAAAAAACACCCTCCCACAGCTTATGGGCCACGTTAAAAAAAAATAAAATAAACAAAACCACCATCACCAACGAACAGGCCCTACTTTGTTACCATTTTTTATCACCGGCATCATCTTGAAAGATACAGCTTCATTTGTCGCTTCGGCAAATTGGCCTCTTGTTAGGCAATGGCTTTCGATCTAGCAATTAGAAGCATAATGAAAACAGCATCAACCCTCACGCGTCCCAGCGAACAGGCGCAACCGAATGATCGTAATCTAATCATCATCATGTTTTCCCATCCATCTTCCCACATTGCTTCACGCGGCTGCAGTCACGGCACGGCCACGGCACAGCTGCAGCAACGCACTGTCTCGGACGCGGTTGAATAACTTGCTACTTGCTACTTGGGTTGGCCGCTTTGCTCCCCATCCGAATGCACTGTCGTGTGATGGTAATGGGGTGTTGCGCGTCTCGTGCCATACTCTCTTGGGCGGCGGTCAGCCACTATCCGGGGCCTTTCGGTTCCCTTTCGAACAGTGTTTAATTACCAAAGTTTGTGGTAAGCCCACCGAGGGTTGTTTCGCGTGAAGAAGCGACAAATTGCGGCAAATGTACAGGCTACAATTGCTTCATTGGGCTTTCGTTTTGAGCGGTTTGCAAAACTGTACGCCCTTTTTTGTGTTGGCCCGAGTGGGCTGAGTTTATGGAAAGTCAAAAGTAAAGCTCCATACGATAACCTACTTCACAGAAGATGTGGGAGTTTGCTCCCAGCATTGAAGATGGGTTTATGATGCTTTTGTCTTTTTAGAACAGTAGTTTAAGAGCCACTCAGCAATAGGCGCTCTGCACGCTAATCTGCATTTTTATGGCCGCTTTGTTTCGAATGCTTTCGATTTTTATGGCCTTTCTTCAACGCCCCTTATCGCGTGGAGAGTGTTTTTTTTTGTCTTCTTGCTAGCACGAGATGTGCTATGCGCACTATGCACAATATGCGTCATGATTTTATGTAACATTCATGTCACTAGACACTCAGCCCGATCGATCAAACGATGCGATCTGTGACCGGTTCTCGGTAAAGCAGTCATCCATGCGATTTGCTCGCTGGTACGTACGATTGCTGCAATGGGACAACTTTTCTACATGACCTCTACTTTTGCTCCCTTATCATGCAAATGCAACCGTGAAGTCCTACTGCTGTGCTTGGCAACACAGCCCATTTCCTGGATGCATTCATTTGTTATTTATTTTTATTATTTTTATAGCATTTACGCTTCTTGTCCGAATCTTCTAAATCATTTCAATAGCCCCATTGCCCGCTGCATCTCTCTGTTCATATTAGCCTTTCAATGTAGCAACTACTCAGCCAAATTTTCTATTTAACAAATTATCAACTATTATCTCATTTAAAATCTATTTGTACTATGCTTGATTGAAGTTATGTGATTTCAATCGAGTTCGACTCTTATGTTGCACCATTATATTAATTGGTTTTCTATTATATTTAATTAATTGGAGCCGTTATTTCCACAAATTGAAGCGATTCGTTTCAGCGTAACAAAACATGATTCAATTTTGGAATGACAATTTTAATTTGTTTTGCGGTTTCACTCGCACTAGACACCAACAAACTGCAACCAAACCTCGTGCAGTGGCGTTTATTCTTTTAATGAACTTCGAACTCGTCTCGCGCCCAACAGCCACCCTGATGAAGCGATCCGAACGACAGCTATGCGGCCACTCCAACGACATCGACGGCCGCGAAAACCGATCACTAACGGCCAAACCGACGCATGACGCGCGGAGGACGGTATTATCGGTTGCGCTCGCCAGATTAGCGCAGCCACGTGTGCGGGGGAGGCATGCAGGGGGGGGGGGGGGGGGGGCGTCAAAACATGACGCGCGCGCCGGTACGCACACGGAATCCCGCCACGAAGGTGGAAGGTTGAGTGACCTCATTTCTATACAGCGTCTGTCTCACTCTCATTAAGCACGCCGGGTTTCGCCAACCTGATGGAGTCGGTCTTACCGTCCTGCCGAACGGAATGCTACTGGCTGCTGGCCCGGCCAGATCGCGCACCGTGCCGAAATGCGGTCACTTTTCGGTGTAATGTTTGAGCAAAGGGGGAGGTGGCCGCCGTGTTGTGCCGCTGTGTGGGTACGCTGCGGGTTTTTTTCATTAATTTGCAAACTCCCCCTTTCAAACGCAACCCCGGACACGTCACCGGTGTGGCATTTTTGGCTTCGGTTGGCGATTTTGAAGCCGCCAGGATTGGGAGGCGGGCGAGCGTGTGCTCTGGCGGTCGGGCCGTAAGCCGTAAGCTATTACTTATTTCGTCATTTAAATTTCTCGATTGCAATAAGAATAATCAGTGGGTACCGAAAGGGGACGAACGTGGGAAATGAGTGAGCGTGTGGTGTGGCAGTGGTTTGCGGGAACAGTGAGACGAACGACTGGCTCGGTAGTCGTTAGACAGTAGGGCTCGAAAATGGACCCACTATTGGCATCTCAAGTGGAACCATTGTTGTTTGCTGTCCATTTTTTTCCTCTTCCTTCCCGAGCGGAGCAAAGGTCTTTGACATCAATCATGGGATTGCATGGTAATGTGCATGCTTTATCTTGTACGCTTGCCAAAAAAAAACCTCCTTCCAGTCTTTAACATTCCGCATGTTTCCAAACCTTTTGCCAAAACTTCGGCTCCGCAACTTTTGTCTCACTTCGTAACACGCCACAAGCAAGGGCCGGTCGCGCGAAAGCTTTGTTGGCGCACTGTGCGTTATTTTTATTTTCTTTTATTGCCTCTCTGTGTTCAAAGTAGTGTGAAGTTGTAAAACTGTGTAAAGGCACGGGACGAAACCCGTCAAATATATATTCATTCCCCATGTGGGAACTGTGTCAAGCGAGGTGGCGGTGGGTGAGAAATTGCCGAATTTTAAAGAGCAGCATTACTACGCCCGATTACACCCGGAATTCATTTGAATAGAGTGATTTTTTGGTGGCAGATTTGTTAAACATCGCCCAGCGACACAAAGGCGACAAGATGCGCGAACATAGCGAATGAATCAATTTGGCGAGTCGGAATTATGCAACGTTTTCACCCGCGAACACATTCGGATGAGGTACAACAATAATACAATAAATCATCGATATTTGGGAGACTTCAAAAGTGTTTGGGAGAAATGTTGCCAAATATTTGGCCATTCCACAGGTTAAATGGCTATTTTGAAAGGAATATGACACGACACGAGAGGTTGGGAGGCAGTACCCCTTTCCTGAAATGACGCATTAGCTATGCAAGTAGCACTCAAGAGGTTAAGCAATTTGTCAAACGATTAGGTTTGTATATGATAAAATATGCGATCCTTACATATTTTTCTTAATTTTGTTCATAATTTGTTTGAATTAATCAATCAAACTGAAGGCCCTAGGTGGGCAAATATTAAAATTGAACCTAAAATATCTAAATCAATGTCAATACGACATTCCGTTTGCTTATCCAGCAATTTGTTTAAGCTAATTGAATGATTTTACCCTGAGCTTATAATTATATTTACGAACCTGTTCGGCAAGACACCACCCCGGCAAAGCACACCTTGGGCAAGATTACGGCGTAAACGGTGTGAACTTGAATTCCGGGTTTACCGCAGGCCGAAACAAATTGGTTTAAAGTTTCCCCCAACAAATTACAACTCCGATACTTCGTGTTGTTTTATGTCACTCCACTCGTCACGCTCAGCCTTCCCGCGTATTCTGGCTTTTGTTTCTGTTTTGGTATCTTTATTTTCCTTCGTGTGCCCCAAAGGGAATCGCTTATTATCTCAGTCGATTTAACATCTCTTAAGAGGGTAATCACGGGCTGGTTTTGTGTTAGCAAGGGAAGCAAGGGGAGAAGGAATATGAGGTGGGCGCGATACCTCTATTAGCGGATCATTTGTTGCCCTCACGGTTTCCTCGCTCCCGCATCGTGACGCCCCTCGCAAGTGCATCTGTTGGACGTGTACGTTTCATCCGTCTGCCAACCAGTCGGCCAGTGCATTACATTCTCATCTCACCTGGCAGAGCACCACACGTAACATGAAACCCGGCACGAAATTCGACACGCCGGCAAAACATCGAAAAGATCCTTTGGCACCTTCGCCCAGCTGTGTAACGTAAGGGGAGGATCAGACCGTGCATGCACACGATCGCACGACTAGAGGGCGGCAGAAGACGAAAGAGAGACAGAGAGAAAAGCCTGATGGGGTGAAGAAAGCGGTCCCCGATGCGGTCACGTTAAACATCGTACTTCCAATTAACCTACCGGCGGCGCTATCGCATTACCGTCATTCATCGTTTTATTTCTGTCTTCTGTTTGGGTCGAGTTCTTCCCTAGTTTGGATTTGGTTTGGTGCCTTCCTTTCTTTTGTGTCGCTTTCGCCTTCGCCGGCCCCGCAGTTCGGGACTTGTTCTTGACTATCTTTTCACTTTTGCTCTAGGTTTGGCTTTTCCTGTTGCTTTGTTATGCTCATTTTAGTAGTGTGGCCTTAACATTCGTTTCACTTTTCCTTTTCATGTTTCATTGCTCTTATTTGGGACTTGATTTTAAAGCCTTAGGCGGGAGCCGCTAAATGAGAGGGAGTTACTGTGAAGCGTGCCTGTTTTGTTAATTATCAAGTTCAATCGGTAACAGAGTTAATTTGAGAATTTTCCAATTTATCACTCTTGCTCTCCCTCTCCGTTGAGAATTCGAGCGTGATTAACAATCTGATTAGCTATGAGCGGACAAAACAGCATCTTCTGAAACGCGCGCCTCCTCATCCAATTAACGTATGGTTTCTAAACGTGTTTAATTAACTTTCGATTTCACTGTTCTCATTCCAGATTTTCTCTCGATGAAAATCCAATCGATAAACGAACGGAAAAGGCCTGCCAGCGCCTAAGGAGAGTACCAGGATTCCAACCAAGCATTTTGGTGGACCATTATATCAAACCATAGACAATAAACTAGTCAACTAAACTTGCAACGAAAGTTGAAAACGTTCCCTGAAAAGGACGTTAAACGACAGTTTGCGAAAGAAGCCGAAGCACCCAAACAGCAAAAATGAACACCGTACTGCTAGAATCCCGGCCGTACCGGCCGTTCAAATCGAGCGAGGAGTATCTGTACGCGATGCGCGAAGATTTGGCCGAATGGCTCAACACGATGTATCCGGACCTGCGCATCAACGTGGAAAACTTTATGGACCGACTGGATACGGGCGTTGCACTGTGCAAGGTAAGTTTAGGTTACGCGGAGTTGATTCATTCATAAATGTTGCCAATGCCGATGGTAGCAACAGCTTGTAGCTTGTAGCGGAATACGGTAGACGCATCTCTTACACGCCAGCTAGCGTGCGCGTGTAATATTTCTCACAGATTTGGGCTTGTGGCACAGATTGAAGTTTCCATTGTGTAAGCATTTACGGCTACTACTGTCCGGCTGTGGTTTGTTATTGTTATTCACTACCCGTGCGGTCCTTTTTTGCTAATCCAGCAAAAGTTATAAAATTGCAAAGCCGGCTAAAGAGCAGTGCTATAAATTTGGTAATTTATGTATATAATCAATGCAGTCATCACTATTTAAGGTTAAACCAGATTGATGCATTGTCCTTGCGTAAAGTTGCTTCGGTGACCTATTTAAGTTGATTTTTACCCTTGAGAATATTTGTTGTAGAATTATGTTAATATTTTATTATTGGCTGCAATCTTGTTGTAGTAGAATTTGTTGTGCCACTTTATGTCAAGTGGTTCGAATATATTGCATATGTTTTTTGTTTTTCTTTTTTAACACGTTTTAATAATATAATTGTTACTACATCGCCAAATGTAATTGATGTAATCTACAAATGTATATCTTATACTGTGTAGAATTGATATGTACAGCAAATAAAATTGTCTTACAAGCGTGTCGCCATTGGAAACTTTCCAAAACCTAACCCTTGTTTGAAGCTTTCAAAATAAAACAATTGATCACCACCCTACGCGTGTTAACGTGATCAGTAACCTTGCATCAATTAATTGTCCACACCCCGCCAAGAAGAAATCCTAACCCTCATATGCATACTTTCACGGCTCGTTGGAAACCATTTGCCTTGACGACTCCTTGACTCTGGTAGTGGGGTGAGAGAATGGAGTGTTTGAGTCGTTTCATTTATGGAATGCATCTCGGCCCCATCCAATGCATTTGTACACTCTCCAGCTCACGCGGCCTTAGGCGAGGGGATAACCGTTTGGAATTTATCACCCGTACAATCCGTTCCGAAAATTGTCGTCTCCATTAGTAACCGGTTGGCATGCGGAATCTTCCGGAACGGCGTTGAATGGTTTGGAGTTCTGATTGTTTTAATTAAAACGCTGCATTTGCTGCTGTTGCTGCGCCGTACTCATTAACACCAATTAACTCGTGAAGATGGCTCGAGCGGAGCTCGAAAAAAAGAAAACAAACACAAATATCGTCCCGAGCTTTGTCTGTCTGGTCTCTGTCCAAGGCCCAGCAGACGTACAAACGTTGGCATTCCGTCGCATTCCGTAAATCAGCGCCCACACGCGCACCCGAGCGATTTGTAGTAAGTATTGTTCCAATTTTCTGTCCACCGGGCCTCGAGGGGCGAGACACCATGAGATCCGGGAGGCGGCTGGCTTACTGGGGGCGCGGGAATGTACGTGTATGCCCTCGCATTTTGTCTGCTAAATTCTGGGTAGAAACTGGTTTTTACCATATTCTGCTGGTTGGGGTTGACTTAAAATACTACAAATTGACATTTGGTTTCAACTTTCCGTTTAGGGACCGTTTCTATTAGGGAACAGATTGTGGGATATCATTTTCGATAGTTGGCGATAGCTTGATCTCGCCAAGGAGTTGCAATTTAATGTATTCTTTTGAACACAAACTCAACATTTTCGACCGGTGGTTCCACAAAGTCTAACAAGGCCCACGCGTAAACTTATCGGATATTGTTGGTGCAACGTATCGTCGTCCTATCAATGGACAGTTTCTTCGGCAACGGCCAAACAATACTTCCGGACATCCTTCGTGCCAGCGACCGCTGGGTTGCCTTTCTTTTCCCTGCGGCCTTATTAGAATCGCCTGTCAAGGTTTTCTTCCCCCTTTTGTGTTACCCTGAGGCGCGCTGGTACGTTGATCTTTGCGCCGTCCGGGTGCGGAAGAGTCTTCTCCCAGCGCCGCCGGTGTGTGCGATCTGGCGCCGCATATCACTCCTCGAGACCTTGTCGCCTTGTTGGTGTACACACAGAAGGTCACCCGGAGGAGAGCCATGCCGCCACACCGCAAGCATACCTGCCCGATGCTGGATAAGGAAATTGCCACTCGAACCTGCCGCTTGCGCTGTGCTGCAAACACACAGCCGGGACCCATCCGCGACCATGATCTGCAAATGATGACGACCTGCTGCTACACACGGCAACTGCGCCTCGGCGACGAAACAACCACCACGCGCTGCCGATAGGCGACGACAACGACGACCTGTTGAATCACACCGGTGGGGCTCTATCGCCGGCCGCCGTTGATTGGGCCGACGTTCCTCACGCACGCAGTGTGCTCCTTATTTGGCGGGAATCTCGGTTCTGTTTTTGTTGCGGTTGTTTGCGAGATCCTACGTGATACGTGTTCGCGGGTAGAGATTCGTGCCACTGCTTCCTCGAGCCAAAACGAGGAGGAAAAAAATGAATGACTCTTGTTAAACTAACAACAACAAAAACAGAAAACGAACATCAAACACACAACATGAAAATAGGAAGTTGTGTAGCGCACGGGGTGGTCGTCTAGCAGAGAAGGAACGTGTAGAAACGACATGTGATAGGAGGGACGTGATGCGTGCATTGCTCTAAATACGTCGTCACGCTGGCGGGCCAGAACTAGAACCACCGGGTAGTGCCGTGAGCGTGGCGTGCCTACGCCTTCAAAGTGCAAAGGGCAGGACAAGCGCTGCGAAAGTGTTCGTTGCTCGCGGTTGAACGATCGTGGCGCAAAATAGAAACCCATTATTGCACACCAAAAAAGAAAAGAAACTCTCACACACACCGGTGCGTGGTGCATTCCCCTAATCGTCACCCGCGCGCTGCTCCACCGAGTTGAGAGGATGCGGAAGTGTGTACCGCTCACGTCCCTGGTTTGATGTGATCGCCACAGCAGCAGCAGAGACTAGTTGCAACGATCAAATGCGGCCAGCATGAAAGAATGGGGCGTTGATGGTGGTGATGCTAGGGAACGCATTTCACCGACCGGTAGGGAGTAATGATGGGAACTCCCCTAAAAATAGTCCCTCGAATTTGTGGCACCAGCGCGGGCCGTCCTCACAATCATCTGACACGTCGTCTCCCTTGCCGCCGTAATGTTCTTACCACGGGCGTGTTTGATACGGGCAGTAGCGCAGCATTGCATTCTGATGCTCTCGCACGGTGCCGCCGGATTTAATGGCAAGTTGTTTCATTTTGTTTTTAAACCTACGTCCGGGACCCACGTGCTCCTCCTCCCTTCTCGATGCCCGCGTGCCCATGGACGGAAGGATTACCTCCGGCGTGAAAGAACGACGACGACGATGACTACAAATGGGGAATGAGAATTTATTTAGAACAACTGGCACAACATAGCATACGACACACACACACACAAACTCATGCCACCAGCATTATCGGGCCAGGAGGGTGCAGCTGAAAGGCCAACTTGCTCCATCACAGAGAAAAAAGAAATCCAACAACCAGCTCAACACAAAAAACGGATGCTGGGCGTATGCTGCACACAAGGGTTCTAGCGCTTGGGAGGTTTCACTTTTCATATGCACCATAGACCACACAGACACACATACACTGAAAGTTCCTTCACACTTCAAACTTTCCCCCTTCGCCTCCACCACCTTGCCAGTTATGCTATGCGGGTGCCACTATACACCGTCGGCCGTGTACCACACGCGGTCGGCCGTCTTTCTCAGCGGCTCAACGTCAAAACTAAACGGGACACACACACACACGCACAGAACTAGTTCCTGCGAAAGGGCGGAATAAATTGGGTTGTCGGTTGATGGTTGCCTTTTTAGAAGGGGGGTTTTTGAATTGGCTGCAATTGAACGCTTTATGAGCTCGTGAATGCGCCTCTCGAGTGGGTGAGATGGGCCGGCGCGGGAAATGGCTTGAATAATCGCTTATCAACCGGGGCGGCAAGCGGCAAGGATGGAATGCAGCTACGGTGGCGGCACTGTTGCTGGGGCACAGTCTACTGACGTTTCGCTACAGTGAAGCGGGTCATACCTGTCCCCGGCCCCATCCCGCCTCTGTGCGGGCTGTAAGATTCGGAAGGATTAGCGTGAGGCATGCAATCTATTTGGTGGAACAGAATTTAGGGGGAAGTGTGATTTATTTTTAACTGAACGTTCTGTTCCCGCCGTGCGTCGTTAGAGTTTGTCTCAACTCTTTTTGGATCGAAATTGTGTTTATGTTTAATATGTATGAAAAATGGTGTTCTAACAAAATTGGGCCGACGCCCTCAAATTTAGATAGAAATTAAAATTTTACGAATATTGCGTGCTTTCGAACTGCATATTGAATTTTCTTTTTTTAAAGTTTATTTCTTTTCCAACCACGTCGAGTCTGCGCTTCCTTGTCAGCGCACCGTCGGTGTGGTCCATTTATCAATCACAAGCCCGCGCGCGCCATTTTTGGTCACCGAGGCCGCGCGCAGGTTCGGCAGCGACGTTACCCCCAGATTGTGTTGCTGCTGCTCACCCACTCGCGAGGTTATTGGTGATTGCTTCGAACATGCACACGCGGGTTCCTTGAACTTTTGGGCACGACAAAACAACGCACACGCGGGCATGCCAGTCGGTTTGTTGGGGCATGGGGCTGCTCTGGGTGGATTGGACGTTTAGTGTCAGTACAATTAAATTGAAGGAATTTTAATGCCCCCGATTTGGAACGATTTCATTCATTAGATATATCTCTGCTGCCACGAAATCCACGAGTACACACGCTCGTGTGTACCTAATGTGCGGTTTTGGCATTTTTTGGCCGTGTTTGTTCCAGCTGGAATGTTTTTAAAAGCTTTTGCTCCACTCAAGGACAACGGCACAACTAACAATGGGACAATGTTTCTGCTAGACTGGCCGAAGATGATCTTTCGAGATTGAGTGTGTGCTTTTAAGATGTCGTGCGTTTGACAGGTAATATAGGTAGAGCAAGTGTTCAACCTTGCACATAGTCAACTTTGTAAGCGAGCAGTGAGTTAACATTGATCCATTTACGTTATCGGACAGTGACAATCTTTGTCTTGCTTTGTCAACGACGCGTTGGAGTGACATTGAGTTGGGTTATGTCTAATGTTTGAAACTATTTATTGAAACTTCCATGCTGCTTAGGAGGTTTTTCAAAGTTATTGACCCCAAGGGGGTCAATTTTACGACTACGCGCTGACTTAGCTTTGAATCCAGTCGCAGAACATTTCGAAGATGACACGATCGTTTACGCACGATCGTCGTTAATGTTAGGAAGATCGTTAAAAATTTATGTCAACTATATCTCATAGCCATCCACAGGCAAGACAGGATTAGAGGTATGAGGTAAATAAGTATTGATCTTCTACTTGATCACTTAGCACCTCTCTTTAAGAAGCCGTTCTGCGAGGAACATTTTACGAGCATTTCAGAAACAAGCTTAAGAGACCGGATGAAACGATCGTCTGGGTCGGCAGCAGTTGGGTTTACGATTTTATTTTATGCTTTAAATCGTTGATAAACTACAAGCATTTCCATAACGTTCCAATTCGACGATACGACTTGTTTAACGTCCGCTTTTATTCCTTTTAAACGAATCCATTGTCGCCGTTTTGGCGTTCGCTTCTCATTTAAAGCTGTATTTTTGTGACCGTGTTTTCGCCACTCTTTGATCTTCGATCTTGCAAAGTAGTTTTGCGCTAAAACGGTTCTGTTGTAAGCTTTGCATTCTAACGTCTTTCCTTCGCGCCGCCTTCACCATCTTTACCCATGTGTCCAATCTGTATGTGTGTGTGTTGACACTGCTTAAGAAGATTAAACATAAGAGACAGAGCAGCAAAACAATAGCTTCTCCATATTATTGAAGGATCCGCATCAAACTCCACACCCATCGCGCATCTAAACAACGCCGTACTACGATCAGAGCCCGCCCGAAATGGCCAAACCTTTGACCAAGCTCGCTTCGCTAGCTGTGCTAATACCGACCGCACAGAGGAGGTCGCCAGTGATCTTGACATCGGCACCGGCACCGTGTGATTATGGCCGCCTTTGTGTCTCATCTCATCTCATCTCCATAAACCGGGTCGCCGGAGCGGCAAGGTAGGCGTTAGGAGCGGGTTGGACGCGACGCTAGTGTTTGACCTCTCGTTTTACTCCCCTTCCACCGAGTGCCGGCTCTGGTCCAGCGACACGCGCAATGGTGCAACCGCAACGGTTTGTCTCTCCGTGTGCCGCGTGTCCAACCATTGTCAAAAGTCCAATCCATGCCGATGGACCTGCCCGCCGCCACAGCGTCATACGAGCATCGCGAGCTCTTTGACAGGTTTCAGTGGAAGCGTGGGAACTGTGCGGCCGGGAATGAGGTGCCGGCCGTGTCCGTTGGGCGCACACGCGTAGGTGTCCAAGCGCTGGAACGACAATTGACGTTTTGTTCTTCGTTATATGAGGTGAAGCACACACACACAGAGACAAACATACGTAGCCATACAAACCGGTGGACAAACGTGTCGCTGTACTTAGTGGATTCTAAACCCCCCTGTCCCCACTGGTTGAAGACGCAATGATCGCCACACGATCGAAAAGCTCACGTACTACCCCGTCGTCGTCGTCGTCGTCGTGATGGCGTAATAGGTTGGTTTAAGCTCGTTCTTTTCTAGTGCCCGCGTTTTTTTTGCGGCCATTTGCGTTGGCTATTTTTATGCGCCTTCGCTTGTTAGTTTCCTATCAATTTGGTTCGCAAATGAAGCCTCTAAGTGGTGGCAGGTCGGCCCGCTGCCGCTGCACGCTTCACGTGAAATAGAAAGCAAAAAATCAATTTCCTCACCAGTTTTTAAGGGGGGGGGGGGGGTGTTTGCGGGGTGAGTTTGCTAGGGTTGCGCGCGGCTGATGGGGCTGTCATGATGCGTCACGATTCTGATGCGCGATTCTGACCACAGCGCAAGGGGTGTCAAAGCGATGGAAGCAAAGAGTGGATCGAATATTTTGTGTTGCGAATTGGACAGACTCTTAGAATAATGTTGTATAAATAAATAACCTTTAGTTTAATACAGTATAGCGTCGTTTATCCGGACTCATCGGGACTCGGGAGATAATGAGTTAAAGGATATATTTAATCACAAATTCCTATTTTTCTTATTTTTTCTTATGTTTTGATAAAAATTACCTATTTTTATTAGATTAATGTTTTTCAATAGAAATATTTGAAATTTGCATGAATTATACAGGAAGATACACGGTACCTCTTATACGCGGATTCGGAGATACACGGTTTTCTAAATTTGACAGTTCTTTGAGCAAATTGTACTGATTTGACACATCAATTATCAAATGCCAAATAATTTCCGTTTTGATCGAATGTTGAAAAACATTTCAAAAGATTAAAAACTGTTATTATATACGAATTAAATGTTAAATTGTCTGAAAATTAGTGATATTTTGGCTAGAAATCACGAGATTCGACGAAGATTCGAGAGAAATCACGCGGAAATTCGAAATATGCGGTCCCCAGTACCTGTGTATCTCGGGGACCGTCTGTAGTGTTTTTCGTTGTGACAATGTGCTCTGATAACCGTTTGTTTTTTAAATATTCTCGTATATTAAATGTATAATTTTTATTAAACTGTCATTTATCAACTGTACGGATAGCCGGATACAAGGTACCGGATGAACGGCGCTCCACTGTATGTTTAATAATTGGGACATAGACTGTAAAAACGTTTATTTTCAAGGAGAAGCGTTCTATTACAACTATCAACATTAATTATTTAATGTCTAATTAAATGCAACCCAAGAGAGGATGTTTGGCATTACCATCCCTGGTACAGCTTGCGGCAGCGTGTTCCCGATGCTACGATGCACTCATCGATTGTTTGACATGCCTGGCTGAGAGTGCAGGCGCCACACGGTGCACACACGGTGCGGGAGGCAACGAAGCCAAGGTCACCATGGTCGTAATTCCGATGGTACAGCGCAATCCTATGCGCCGTGCGGCGGAGTACGTGGTGGAACACACTCGTTCGCTTCCTTGTTTGGGAAGGCACAAACCAACCAACCATCCATCCATCCATCCATCCATCCGCTGTCGTGAACCGTGGCAGTACCAGGGGCCAGCTTAGTGTCGTCGGGTTGCAGCGAGCATATAATTGCGATAATGAAGTCGCCTTTCGCGTTCGCTTTTAGTGGCTAAGAACCGCTCTAGCAACTACAGCCCCGCGGGGGGTAAGGTAGTTACAGAAAATGCTGCAACCATTCCGGTTCCATCTTTCCCTCTTTTCCAACGCCAACACCGTTTCACCTTTTCTGGCAACTGCATCCGCCACACCATTGTAGCCTGGCTGCTTTTTCGCCTCACACCGCACGGGGCGTTGAAAAATGCAGCTGTAATAAACCCCAAAACCTAAGCCACCCGTCGCACATCTAATTTCTGTTGTTTCCCGCCTGTCGCGGCCTCCCTGTGGGGACAGGGTTTGTCCATCGCCATAAAGGGCACATCCACCTCGCCCCACCCCTCCTTCTCGTGCACGGTGGGTCGTGGTAAGCGTAGACGAAAATGGAAAATTCGCATTCACAAACACACTGTGCACTCGACCACTTTTTGTGGTGGGCGTAAAAAAAAGGGTCTGGGTGATATCTTATCGGCACACACACACACACATTCGCCGTATAGTGCAGCCTTTGGTTGCAGTTTACTAATGTGTCCCCCTTAGAACGACTCAAATATGGATGGCGTTTGCTTTCCGATCCGATTAGAGAGAGAGAGCAGGTTCCTAAATATAAGCTATCCGCATAAATTAAACCGAAAATATATTGATCCACTTTCCGCCACCGTGTGAGAAATCGAACGAATCGAGCAGCGGGCGCTTGTTTTTGGAACGGATCACACGTGGAACGCGACCGCCTTTAATGGGTTCTCCGCGACGATGGCGGACACATTGGGTACGCCATGTCAAAAGCGTTCGAGTGTCGATCGCAGATCGGTCCTTTTTCGATCGATCCGCAACCAAGGGTTTGTTCTCGTGTCCATATTTATGAAGTTTGTCACCTCCTTCGCTCCTTCGGAGCAGGGGGGGGGGTGGCTTCGATGTGATTGCTTTATTAGTGGCGTCGCCACTATGGGAAGGTTCTACTCTCGTGTGTGAGAGATTTTCACGCATTTCATGGAATTTGAAACGAAAAACGAAGTTGATCATCACCATGCTCATGTCGGTTGTTCGATGAGTGGCGATGCTTATTTTTATCTTGCTCATAGCGCATAAGCAGTATGGCAAAACGTTAAGCCCAGATTACTCATCGGAAAGTTTGTGCGAAAAAGTATGCAAATATTTACTTTTACGTTTGGTTTTAAACACATGATATCTTGGCTGGTGATGCTCGCGGATGGTGTAGCGTCTAAAACTGTCGCGTACACTTATGCACAATGTGGTGCGGGAATGGTTTTTAAATTTTGCTCCGTTACCTTTACGACAGTCGATAATCGGCACGTTGCGTCAACGGACGTCACATTTCTCCACGAGGTCGTTAAGAATTCCATGCGAGTTCGAGTTTGTCGATCGAACCGAGCAACGCTTCGATTTGCCAAATAAAAGTTCGAAATTGATCTGTAGATGTCCAGATACCATACCGTTCTTCTCTCGCAATCCTTGGTTGGCCGCCGAACAGTACGTCGCCCGGCGCATCGGCGATCCATGTCGATCATCCGTGGCTTTGTGAATGGGACGTAACTCATAGCATAAGCAGTATGGCATCTGTTACTCATCTTAAAAAAACTGTCTACACTTATGCGTGCGGGAATGGTTTTTAAATTTTGCAAAACCACCCATCCTTAAATTTTACAACATCCATTACTCACCACGTTACCTTTACGCGCGCACAGTCGAAAGGGAGAGGGAAACGTAATCGAAAAAGCACGTTGCGTCAACGGACGTCACATTTCTCCACGAGGTCGTTAAGAATTCCATGCGAGTTCGAGTTTGTCGATCGAACCGATTACAAACTCCCACCAGCAACGCTTCTCCCCCTTTACACCCTTAGCTTCTTTGTTGGCTGTGATTTGCCAAATAAAAGCAGCCAGCACGGAATTCAACCCGGTCCCGGTTGCGAGTGTGGCTGTGGGTTTTAATTGATCTGTAGAAAGAAAAAAAAAGATGTCCAGATACCATACCGGTATCCAACTCACTGACCAGCTCAGCCGTGATCAACCACCATCCCAAAGCACCCCAATGTGCCCGCAGGTGATTAATATTCTTTCCCATTCTTCTCTCGCAATCCTCCCGCACAACAGCATGCCAACAACGTGCGAGTGGCCGCCGAACAGTACGTCGCCCGGCGCATGGCACGGAACAAATCCATGACGAAATCGATCACATCCGGGCTGGCCGGACCAATCCTGAGCATGGGCAACGTGCACTTTCTGGCCGCGGCCAAGAGTGGCACCTTTTTTGCCCGGGATAACGTCTCCAACTTCATCACCTGGTGCAGGTAAGCTCTTCGGGGTGTCCCTGGGGAACCAGGGCGCCAAACAGCAGGACGAGGGTACAGAGTATGCAACTCTGCGGACACTATCCTGTCGCTGACCCAGAAAACCCGGCGGCACTGCAGGCTCTAAAAATAGCAAACGGACGCGTTTGATGTGTGTGCGGAGTGTATTGCTTCCTACGTTGCCTTCCTGTCTGCAGTGTGGAGTCTATTGCGTGCGAAAAGCATTGCGGCAGTTAGGCGTTTTTTTGTGTTTTGTTTTCCACCGCACCAGAGAGTGCATGTATATTTCGATTTTCTATTTCCGTTTTTTTTTTCACCCCACTCCAACCCACACAGAAAAAGCCTCCAGATTCTCGAGTGTCTGCTGTTCGAAACGGACGATTTGATAATGCGCAAGAACGAAAAACACGTCATCCTGTGCCTGCTGGAAGTTGCGCGTCGCGGTGCCAAGTTCGGTAAGTGCTTTTCCCGACTGCTTCATTGTGCGGTTTTCCATTATTCCTTGGTATGCTGTGGCTCGGTATGCGCCACATCGTCTGGGTCAATAATGCCGGCCGCAGCGATGAATCAGACTTTCCCCGCACAGTCTGGCAAACCGCCACCGAGGACGTTTAAAATCAATATTTTCGACATTAGAAAAAGAAAGCTCTGCCTAATAATGCCCGATGATGTCATCGGTATTACCGTAGGTCAGGGTGTGGAAAATCATATGTTCTAGGCAAATGAAATGGTTGGACTGAAATGAAAAACGGGTTTTCCCTCCCCCCTTTGTTTATCAGGTATGCTTGCGCCCATGCTGGTTCAGATGGAACGGCAGATCGATCGGGAAATAGCGGCCGACAATCGGGCCAACGCGGGCGTCGGTTGCGGCACGCAGACCGAGGGCGGCGACGGCGATGGTACCGGTAATGGCGTCTCAACCGGGACGGAAACGGAGCTATACGACAGTGACAGCGAGGAGGAGGACCACGAGTCGGAGTCGCCGATGCTGATGTACGGCCCACAGCCCCAGATCGTCACGAACGATCTGAAGAGCCTGGACGAAATGGTAAGTAAGGCAAAGCAGCAGCAAGTAAGACCATGGGAATCGGGGTTGGCGTGCATCAGTGGCAAATGAAAAGGTTGTAAATTTTTCCACCCTCCCCCCCTATTCCTAGCCATATCTAGATCGGCAATGTAAGTTAGAAGCGAAACGTAAGCGCAAAAGAACTCCCGAACTGCCTTTTGTGAGGTAAACAAATTGAAGCAAGTGACCGACATCGTTGTTAATGAGGATAAGCTGCCCTACACCCGGCTCCGGGGGAGCTAGTACCGCTGCCACGTCCACCAGATTGGGGCTACGTCGTGCGACCGTGTTGGGGGGAAGCTTAAAGAAGTGAAACGTCTTTATCCGCTTTGCCAGGCATTTAGCTCCAAACCCTAGCGGCCACCAAACCCTGTCCCAGGGTCAATCCAATTTATCTCACCTTTCGGCCGAAGGCGAAGAAAAACGTGTGTGTGTCACATTGTCCTTCGACATTCCGGGGGAGCAGTTCGGGTCGGTTACGGTTGACAGAAGGCACGACGTTACGCACGCTTAGCTACAACCTGCCCTCGATGCACGCGTGTGACTTTCGGTGTGGATTATGAATGGGCCGTTCTTTAGGCCTGCGTGGCCTTTCTCCTATCAAAGGAGAGGCATCTTGAACGCGGCCAAGATGTTTACGATGACATCACAGGGACGTATTTACGATGAGATCAATAAGTGTAATAAGCAAACACGCGCAAGTCCTCGACGCTTCACTCGTTTGTAAGGATCACTTTTAGGCAATGGTGAGATGTAGCAAGTGACTTCACTACCATCGACCTGCCGTAAAAGACTTATGGGCTGTTGTTTAGTAACCTACCTGCGCAACAATGCAGGTGCAGGGTGACAAACTGTCTGCAAAATGCCACCGTGCTGTGGACACAATTAATTCGACAATTAGCATTCACCCGCAGGGGGCGGCCAGGAGGTCACTGATTGTTGACAAACACCGATCCACCATTATGTTTCGCCGATCGGCTGTGCCACCGGTAAGGGATAGGGACCGATTCGGTCGCAGGACTGGTTTTTTCGGCTCCATCAAACCGATGATGCAACGCGCATCGTTCGTTGGGTCCCGCCGTTTGCAGCGACCTTGCCGATTGGTGGTGTGTAGCTGGCGTGAGCTGGGTGGTGAAATCACTCCCCTTAAGCACAAAGTAAAGAAACAACAACGCGTAGATGACGATGCTCGGTTTTTTTTTTTTTGTTATTTGACACGCTGCTTGACAATTGACAGCAACAGCCGAAAAGTGTGTCCGGGCTACTTGTGGTGGTCCTCTTCTGCCCCCTACTCACCCAGGAAAGGTGAGTTGTCTCTTCCTGCTTTAGAGTACCTTCGAGGTACCTGAAGCGGAGAGTTTTAGCGCGCACGACCACTCGCAGACAAGCAAAAGGTGTACTAAGACGTTTGAATCAGTTTGAGCAAATCTTGCTTTAACCGTGTGGGGAGGCCACCCGTATCGATCTCTCACTCTCGAGGCACGATCGACGTGTAATGTTTTGCCGCCAAACAAAACGGATTTTTTGTTGTTGTTGAAATTTAATGTTTCGTGTGGTCCGAGCTCGGCAAGCAGCAATATTTATGTTTTCTCGCTGAGTACTTTTTAAATTTTCGAGCGCATGTCAAAATAAACACTACGAAATATCACGCAACATCTTCACTTCCAGTGAAACAAACAGCACGGCTCACTCGTGCATGAAGATTGTGGACCTGGTTTGTTTAGCGTTTGTTTACTACACACTACAAACGTGCGTTTTTTTTAAACATATAATCTTTACCTACAAATTATCTCGCTAGCCTCACTCCAACTCTCGATGGGGAAGATAATAAATAATTTGGCGACGATGTGAGAACTGCCGGTCGTTGTCCTAAACTGTCTGCCAAAATATGGTTCGATTTATCATTTTTATGCTTATGCCAATGACGTCCGGCAGCCGAGACCATCCGGTTTGCTGCTTTTGGCAGGCGCGCTCATTTATCTCATCTAGCTCACTTACATACACACACACACGCACACACATCCCTATGCTTAGAGTTTCGGATCGGATTGTTGTTTAACACCAACAACAGCAACAACAACAACAAAAAACCAAGTCTTATATGCCGCCCTTTTTATACGTCCCATTTACTCTGCTACCGCTAACCTCTAACGCGTCGCCCCTCCCGGGGTACAGCAAATTGTCACCGGGCCGCGGCATTCCACCCAGCACCACCGACGCCCAACATCATCCGGCCCATCGGTCCAGCCGGCTCGGAAGGCTCGCCGTCGCTCGTGCCAAACGGTAAAAGCAAACGCGTGAAACCCGCAAACGAGTAGGAAGTGGTTCGCTAGATAGTTTTTCGCTAATAATCCACCCGCCAACCACCACCAGCACCACCATCGCCACCACTACCACCACCACCGCCACCATTATCCTGGCTACTCGTCCCTCCCTTCTGGTTCCCCCCTAGCAGTCGGTCCATTGCGTATGAGTATGCAAATGGGTTCTTTATAGGCTGGAGCCAGAGCAACAGAACATGCGCGAGCCCCCCTCGTCCGGGAGATAGGGCATGGGGTGTGTGTGTGTGTGTGACAACTTAGCAAGACAGCAAGACAGTGGCAGAGGACGGTGGCTACTTCTTCGCCAAGTTTCGTGCGGAATGGGCCGCAAGGAGCGCAGTTGGATGTGGGGTTAGGTCATATTTCTCTATCGGAACAGGTTCGTACGGTTTGGCGAGCGCGGAGGATTTGCCGTAAGAGCCACACGCGCTTACGACATTCTTGTTGCGAGGGTTCTGTGTGTGCGTGGTGTGTGAGTATATGTTGTCTGTCCACACTCTCTTCAAACAGCTTTACGGCTTAGGCCACGCAGTACGGCGGCTCTACTGCCCTTATGATGATGATGATGACCATTATTATTGGCATTAGCATTATTATTATTACTATTATTATTATTATTATTATTGCAAACCTTTCGTCCGCGGCCGCCTCGATCACGTACAAACGTGGACACACAGCCGACCCACATCCAAGCCACTTTCTTCGTCCTCCCGCGCCTCGACGACAATCTTGTTCTGATGTCCAGCCGGAGCGGAAAGCGGTACCCACCACACACGCCACCGTGTGCTGTGCACACACACACACTATACCGCGATCGTAAACTGTGATCTTTGGCGTACTTCTCGGGGCGGTGTTTTAGACAGCGCGCGGCATCGATCGATCGCAACAGAGCAAGAGAGAGGGCAGAATGGCGCAACGGACTAGTGTCCGGCGGCGGGGACCGATACCAAACCCGGGTTCGATCGTGTGGGCGAACTTGGACCAGTGATCTTTGGTTACTGTATGGCTATTATTTGAACTGGTCCTATGGTCCGGTTGCCACCTAGCCTAGCCGTACCAGAGCGATCGGTACAGCTTGACGAGGGATGATGGTTAAGAACGACGTGCACTTCAATGTGGTTGGAAGTTTGCACAATTGCTCCACAGCGGCTAGTTTTGACGACCAAGTTGAGTAAACACAATTCCCCTCGAGTTGGCCATGCCTCTTGTGTCATAATAAGGTCCTAACCAACGAGCCTCCTCAATAATCCGTACACTTTAGTTATAGATGTTATAGATCATGCTGTAGACATCGCCGAGACGATTGGCAGGCTTAAACCGTCGGATTGTCTTTTATCATGTACCATGACAGTATCGCTTGTGTTCACCTTCACCATTATGCTACCACACCCGCCCACGGCACGCGTAATCAATTGACGCCCAAACAAATGCTCATTAATTTATGCATGGTGTGTACACTGTGCTTTTCTATTCTCTCTTTCTCTCTCCACCCCATCTATCTCTCTTCCCACAGGTTCGTGATCTGGTGGAAAAGTGCACCTGCCCGTCACAGTTCCCGATGGTGCGCGTCTCGGAGGGCAAGTACAGAATCGGCGATACCAAAGTGCTCATTTTCGTGCGGGTAAGTAAACGCTGCATACCGCCTTCCCTTAAACACGTCCCCGGCGAGCGCACCACAACTGCATCCAGTACACTCCGGAAGAGGGAATAATGATTCAGGGTTTGCCCTCCGTGGGTTGAATGTTGAGCGGTTTCAACCAAAGGGGCAGGCATTCACACAGCACACACCAGTGGGCAGAAGGTGGTATGTTGCCCAAGCTGAGCGGTGGGACAGAGTGACCGAAGGAAAGACATTCTGTAATCTTGAAACGTGTTGCTGCAAGCTGGGAACCCTTATGCTTTCCTGGGTCAGTATTAGGACGCGTTCTGTTTTTAAAACCATGTTTGCTCTTTTTCGGCATTCCGGAGCAGTGATGTCTTCAGCGTGTGGGTCAGCTGAGATTATCATTTTGTAAGCAATTTGCTTCGGCTTTTCTACTATCTTTCTGTAGAAAAGGTCAAAGCAGTAGATAATATGTGTACGGCATTCTAAAGCTTAACTGCATACATATTTTGACTTCCGAGAATTTGTAGAGGAACCCGTGAGAACATTCGGCGTCTGTTTCATTCTACTGCACTTGCATTAAGAAGACACCGAAGTAGAAGGAACCGTTTTTTACCTGGATCTTTTTAGTTTGAGGATTAACATTTTCTTCGTTCGACGGAATTTGTAGGGAAAGGGCTTTAGATGGTTGAAAAGCAATCCTGAGCATCATTCTTGACAGATTTCTCAGAAGCTGATGTAAACAATGTAAATTAACCTGAACAAAACCCAATATGCAGGCGGCGTCGATCATGAATCTTTTAAACTCTCAACTCGTGAGACGTGCAGACTGAAGAATCTCAACCCATTTCAATTATCCTTGACACCTTTTGGTGTGCTGCCTTAACATTCATGTAGCCATTTCTTCCTGTGTCATTATCAAGTCGCTTCCGCTTTTGCGACACAACTTGATGACGGTTTCTTCGTGTGCCGTCATCGATTTTGTTGTGTAGTGTTGGTCGCCTTTGTTATCTTTGCCAGATAAGGGTTGGTTCATTGCTAACTTATTAGTTTTCCCTTTGATTTGTTTGCCGTCCCTCGTTGGTTGTTTTGATGTACGTTATCGATCGATCGATTCAATGGAACGATGTAACTATAAATTTATGCTAAAAAATCATAGAAAAATTGAAAACATTTACCTATTTATTAAAAGATTCTAAAGATTAAATCGGCTAATGGAATTATCGGACCAAAAGGGCAATATAGCGTAATATTGCTCCAAATTACCAACCTATCTTATCACAGTTATCTTCTAAACCGCTGAATGTGATAAAAAAGTTGATCATTGCAAAGGTATTAGATTTACCACATTATATTATCTTAAGTTATCAGCTCATTGTTTACTTATAAAATAAAAAATTTACTGGACCGATGGAAATGGTTGATTCAGGCTACCGGAACGGTGTAAATGTGATGCGACTAAACCAAAGGTCGACGCTCAAAGGTACAAACGAACTCGAGGGTACATCACAGTGGTTTTATTTCTTCATCAAACAAAGCGCAAGAGTTGAAGACGCATGGAATGTGGGTCAATATTGCGTGAACGTGACTGCGCATCACACTGCCGGAAAGGAATCGCTGTGTGTGGACCAAAGAGTTTTGGTTCCGCTGCAATGAACCCTATAGATTACATAAATCAAAACCCCATGGGCTGGTTAGGGTCCACACCATCCACCGTTTGACAATGTAACGATTTTTTTACGAAATTGTGGACACCCAAACTGACCGCAGCATCGAAACATTAATCATTAATGAAACTGTGTTTGCGTTTTCCCTTGCGCGACCTCGGTATCCTGTGCCGGTTGTGTAGATTCTTCGTTCACACGTGATGGTACGTGTCGGTGGCGGCTGGGACACGCTTGCACACTACCTGGACAAACACGATCCGTGCCGCTGTCGATCGCAGCATCGGTCGTCCGCCTCTGCCCGTCTGATCACCAAAACTACCAACGCCAATGGAATCGAGCTGCACAAAGCTCAGGTTCATTATGATCGGTAGGTACCCGGAGGTCATCACATGCCAACCTGTAGTTGTACCCATTCTTGTGCGTTAGCATCTATTCTAACGATTTTCTTGAACTTACTCTTTCTTTAGTTCTGGTTCGCCGTGGAAAGCCAATGCTACTCCCAGCCAGAACGGATCGCCAATCAATAGCGGTACCAGCAACAACAGCAATACTTTGTCACCTCCAGCACGTGCGCGAAGTCGCAGCCGCAGCCCCAGTGCGCAACGGCGCTTACCGACTGAAAATGGGGTAAGTGGTAAAATACAATGAACTATGATAAGTTAAACTAATACACTATCTTCCTGTTCACAGGATAAACTCCAACCACCTGGATCACCGTTGAAAACGTCCCGACGCTCGGTTTCACCGAGTCCTCGCCGTATGCAGGAGAACAGTGTGGCCAACAAACGCAAACCGAGCGGAATACAGAGCAGTGCTGCTGGCGGTGTAGTGCACTTTGAATGTGATAAGGAGCTGGTAGCACCGGTAGTTGGAGCGACGACGGTCTTACCGTCGGAAGATGACAAGAATCGTTACGAGAGCGTCAGCGATAACGGTAGCGAGATTAGTGATGAGGGCTACCGCAGTCTGGGGCTGGTGCAGGGTGGCCAAACTGCAGGCCAAACAGCGAACGGTGCTGGCGGGCTGCGTAAAGGGTTCGGAAACAGTCAACAGTCGAGCGAAGATGCAGATACCAATGGTATGGATGGAATCGCACATAGATGAATAGAACCGTTTAACAATTCATGTTTACTTACTTTCCGCGTTTAATTCCAGCGCATCTCGAGACGACCACTTCGGACTCGCAGGCAAGCCCAACCGAGGATGAAAGCTCTACGAAAACGAACGACGAAGATCTGACGCCGATCTCGGACGAACTGGCAGTGGCGAACGGATCGCCGGTCGTGCCCCACTTCGTCACCGAGCACGATTCGCTCATCGATTGCCCGGACGGCGTGATCTCGACCGGTCCTGCATCCGGCTCGTTCGAAAGCTACGGCGTGTACGTGAACGATGACGAGATCACGGTGGACATTGCGAATGCGACCGGTTTGCGCAAGACGGGCTTTTCCGACCGTATCCTGGACCGTACCAGCGTGGCTGCCTCTGCTGCCGCTACTGGTGGTGCTGGCGGTGTCGGTTCACGCATTCCGCGTTCCCCGGTCGGGCCACGACGCAAGGAAAGTGCCGAAAGCACCGCCAGCGGCACGGTTACCGACGAGTTGACGGTGGCACCCGGGCTCCGCAAGCCATCCATCGCCAAATCGGTCACGCGCAAACCGACCGCACTCGCCGGTTCCACCGCTGCGACGGGCGAATCGTCGGCGAAGGAAACCAACACCTGGAGCGGACGATCGAACAAGAAGCGACCATCGCTCACGTCCCAGACGTTCAGTGCGGCGGGCAAGGCTGCTGGCGGCCCGCCAGCACCCGGACCGTTCACGCGCAATTCACCCGTCCGTGCCTCGCTGGCAGCGGAACGCACAATGACCGGCAGAAACAGGACGCCGAAAGCGACCGGATCGGCCTGCACCTCCACCAACACGTCCCCGAGCAAGAGCTCAACGGACGCGGTGGCGTTGCTGCTGCAGCAAATCAAAGACACGCTGGACTCGGGTACGAACGATACGCAGATCGTCGAGCGCGTAAGGCGGCTGGTATCGCAAACGAGCGTACCGGACGAGCTGGTGGACGATTTCACCACCGCCTGGGTACACTCCAATGGCAATCTCGATCGGTCGAAGGTGATGGTGGCAGGCGTCGGCACAGGCGCGTCCCCGTCCAAGCCACACTCCACACTGTCCAAGCGGGCAAGCACGCTCTCGAACGCTTCGGACAGTACGCAGTCCAACTGTCGCGATTTAGCGTCCGTCGTTTCGCCTAGGCGTCTCGACAAGGGCCTGTCGAAGATACCGGCTCCCGTTCGCTCCAACACGGGCCTGTATTGACGATGTGTGGCGTACCACCCTGTACGTCCGAACGGCGTGCTACCCTAACCATATCCAGAACCAGCATGTGAGCGGACGTTCAAGCTAAACACGGTATATTTCCATACCAGCAGCGCTGCTGCACTTCCGATTAAGTTTGCTATCGCATTGTTATGGACGACGAGAGAAGAATGAATTTCCCAGCCAGGCCCTTTTTGTAGCTGAAACGATTATTTGGATTTTGATTTACTCAAAACGGCTCGACCGTTTCTTAACTAACCGACAAACCTTCCGAGGGTTTCCCACATTGTATCTGGCTTATTCTTTGTTTGATACCATATCAGATTTAAACTAGAGGGATGGAAGTCGTTTTTGATGACTGAACAGAGAGAGAGAGAGAGAGAGAGAGAGAGAGAGAGAGAGAGTTACTCCTTGAGAGGGATGACAATTGACATGGTTAAAAGTTGGCGTTATCATTCCCGGAGTATGACACGCAACATCCTCATGTTTGCCATTTTTTGCGGTCCATGTTTTGCTTCCCGTTGTTATTGTGCTTAGGATTGTTTTGTAGTTAAAAGATGATTTAAAGAAGAAAAAAAGCCGTGCTATACATACAACTTGTAATGCCGTACCCTATCATTATGCGCTTCCATATCGCAGCCTTGCGCGAACATGCTCTTTTTCTCAATAATAATTACTGGTGTTTTACGTTCCTAGCACGTGTTTACCCGATAGATGGCGAATGGAAATTAAAAAAAGCCACGTTAGGCGCTACCCAACCCAACTGCTATGTGCATTCACTATCGTTTATCTGGAATAAAACTAAAACTAGACACACGTTGAGGGGGTAGGAAAAAACAGTAACTAAAGATGCTTTTGATCCCTGAGAGTGCTGACGAATGACTGACTGTTTGCTTTTTACCGAGATAGTTTAGGAAAGGAAGAAAATAAGATACGAAATGTAGAAACCCTTTTTCACACTAGAATGTATGGACTGCTTAGTGGAAGGAGTTTTTTTTACTAGACCGTATTTGATATCGGTGAAAATTAACCGAATTAGACAAAGTGCTTGCAGGAAAAGGCATGTTTTAATACGAACCGCCCTGATACGATGCGTCAAGTCTTTCCCATTTTTATGTAGCGTAACAAATGCCGCATTTTTTAAACATTGCACATTTCCCATCTTTATGCCCTTTCTGCCTTTATGGGAGCAAAATGAGAAGCGCTGTGCGTGTAAAGCAGTGCAATTTCCACGATCGCCACTAAACTACAAATTAGGAAACAAAAAGTACGAAATTCGTAGCGTCCAGCGTGAGTAGCGAGCCGGTTGAGGTACTGCTATAGCCGTATTGAGCAAGATGATAACAATTCATATTAAAATTGATTGACATTTACAGGCAAACAGGCAAAAATTGAGTAAAATGTAGCATAGACTATGAAACACGCGGTCAATAGAATAGTGGCTAGAAAGGACGGTTTGCATGTTGGATTCGAAAAAAAAAACGGAAAAGCAATTCTACACACACCTTTATCACCTGGTGATAAGGAATGTGACGAAGGCGAGGAAAAGCAAGAAAAGTGGGATTGAGAAGCATTAGGCATAATCAAAGAGTGCTGTGCAATATGAGTGCGCAATAGTGTTAAGTTTGCTAAAGAGCGCAGTCAGGATGACAATTTACAATTGATGAAACATAAAGAAAAAAAAAGTTACTAACAAAACGCGCAGTTCTTGCAAGAAAATCAAAAATCACGTTAAAAAAATCACACTATAAAACCTAGTTACGTACACATTGTTTAAAGTTTTCTTTTTGCTGTTTGCTTTTAACAGTGTATCAAGAATTAAAAAAAGGTAGGACAGCATATGTAATAAACTCCACTATCTTATTTGTGGCAATAATAAACGTAAATAAACGTGAAACCTACATCATTGCAGTGATTGGCCTGTGAGTAGAGTAACAATAGTTTGCATAAAAAAGAATCCGAAATTAGTCGATCGAGCTCTGTTACATTTTGGGTACTGCTCAACAGTATACTTAGCATCGGTCAACCGTGAAAAGTATAGGGTTTCCAGGGGTTCTCATAGTTGTGGGACACTTCCTTGACTCTTTCTTAAGGGAAGTGAACTTCACTTGTTGGAAATTAAACTAAATGGCACTCTTTTTGGAAAGGATCCTTGAAAATTCCTATTGGATTTGTCCAACAAGGTGAGAGTAAAATTCTCATTACATTAAGCTCAATTCACGCAAGAAGGAGCCGATAAAGTCCCACAGCTGTGAGAACTCCTGGAAACCCCAGTATACCACACTTATACGGCATTACAGCCTTCACAATCGACAGGATGGAGACGAAGTGCCTGCTGGTCGTTAAAAATTTCACTTCTAAAGCAGAGTAATACGGTGCGTCCTCGAGGGGATGGATGAGTGTATGCTATCTTGCAAAGGTCGTACTTTTCGACAACTACATTACAATTGATATCTCGACAATGGTGAATGCATGACATGAGAATGCTGAGCTCTGCTGGGATGAAAGGTATGGTCGCGAGCGACTAGGGGTTTTGGTGGAACAGAGTCTAACGGAGACTGGAGACACCAGGCTGTAGTTGTTCGATTATGGACTGAGCTACCTGAAGACCTATTGGTAATCGATCATGTCGGCGCGACGGTTGATCAACCGGGAGCGGACTAATGAAGTAGACGGCAATTGTTGGTACACGTCCTCGCTTCTTTATTCGGGACCGCACATTCACTAGATAAACACAGGATACAGCACTTGTTGTTTTTCACTTCATAGTTCACCTATAACGAGTCCGAAAGATTTAATGCTTATCCCAGCCAAACGACTTGCCGGGTGTCGGAAGTTTCGCAGCTGATCTGTGTGAATAAAAGTGAAAAGTTAGTAAGACATGTCACATCCCCCCACCTAGGAAGGATTGCTAAAAAAATACACTAGTTACCCCTTTTCCGCCAGTAGCTTCTGCGTGGTCAAATCAATCGGGGGAGCAACTTCGCGACGAGCATCACGGATCACGTAGTGGTTGGCAGACAGTCTGAAACGGGGTTCGTATGTTTGAGAAACACTGACTACTGATACGCGATGCGCGATGGTGCCGGCTGGCATCTACATACTTGTGTGCTGGTCCATCGGGTAGATTCGGTGGCGGTTGAGTTCTGGCTGCAATTCCATCCTCAAAACGAAGCGCGTTCGTATGTTGTCGCTGGAAAACCGTCCGTCCGGGAAAACAGATTAGATTACATAATGGTAAATCTTCTGGGACATTGCAATTTTGCTCGAACGATAGGCGCTCGGCAGGGTACTTACACCGAGCAGAAAGTTGCGCAGCTTCTGCAGCATCGGCGAAATATCACGACGCACTACTCCGGACATGTTTCTTGCCGTGAAAACGCGCTTGATTTCGAGCGGATAGAGTTTCCCTGGTACGTCCCCAGCTGTTTGATTTCTGCACAATGGAAAGGCAATGTTTTGATTCCGCTCCACCGCATGACAGTAGCTGCGGGCGCTCGATTATCCGGGTTCCAGCCGTTGAAGTCATCTAGTCGAACGCTTGAGATTTTGTCTACAGTTTTTGGGTCTGTTTTTATGTGGTGCTGAATATTTCACATAATTAATAATTCTATTATTTAAAACCAATGCATTGCTGCTCTTTTCTAAGTGAAAGATCGATAAAAATGAGCTAATTTGGATTAGTTTTACCGAACAGCCATCAGTTGGTCGCTGTGTATGTACACGGCTGCTGTCAAGTGAGACCCACGGTGTTGTTTAGTGTGCGTTTTCGGGCGATGGTAGTCGTGCAGGCGAACGAGGCAGCAGCAGCAGCAAAGAGTCGGAAGGTCGGGTGAAAAGAAGCAGCAAAAGCGAAGGAATTTTCAGAACATCGACAATTCTCCTCCCAGCGGTGCATTTTCTTTCGTTGCGTTGCGATAGCGTGCACGTTTGCAGTAGCCTCATCTGGTGGGATTGATTTGTGGTGCGAACTGTGTGGACGGCAGCGAAAATTGGAGTGTGTTTGTGCAGCGAGTTACGAACACAATTTAGGAGAAGAAAAAAAGGTGGATTTGTGTGTTCGGTGGTGGAAGAAGGCAGGAAGAAGCGTTCTGGATGCCACAATGAGGTTAATTTGTGCAAAAGTATTGTAACATTGCTGCCCTGCATCGCGGACAAGGAAGAATCAACTGGAAAGCCTGCCAAACGTAAAACTCGCATTCAGTGAAGCGTAAGCTCTGCTCCCTACTGTGAAATCACCCTCCGGATCGTTTTACGGGAGAATAGCAAAGGAGGGGTTGGCCCCACACGCACAGGTGACAGCTGAAGAGCATCCAGGAGGGGGAATACATCATTTTCGACACTCTAATGTGCATCTCTTGCAAGTGACACACGGGAGCTGCATTGATTTTATCCCAACCGCGGATTGCCCGTTGCCCTGTACACTCTCTTGGGCACTTGCTTGCTGTCCTACGGCAATCACATCAGTGGGTGGGGAATCTATTATGTGGAGAGATTAAATTTTTCTTCATCTTCAGAGCCTGTCTCACATCCTTCTATCGTCATCGTACCATCGGCTGGTCTAACTAGCAATCGAAAACAATTTGCTAGAAAGAAAACGCAAAACCCACTGAGGAAGGTACCAGCAGCGGCAGCAGAAGCATCATTAGCAGGCCTCGGAAAAGTTCGCTTTGTCGTACAAACGCGCGCGGTGCTGTGGATATACGTCGATAGTGTGAGCGAGTGTGTGCATCGTTCCTTAGCAGGCGCGGAAGGAAACCCCCGTGGCTCGCTGGATACCAACGCCAGGGGCACATCAACGTAGCAGGCCGTGGTGTAAAAGCAGGCAAAAAAGCTCTGCTCAAACGTCGACGATTAGTGCACATAGCATAGAGTGTGTTGAAAGAACGTGAAAAGCATCTTCTCGTACGCGATAGTGCTCCTCGTGTTTCGATTTTCTCAGAGTGTGTGTGTGTGTGTGTGCTCTTTTTTTACTTTACTCTTGCGCTGTGGCTCCCTTTGCTCCGTCGTGCCCCATCATTGATGCTAGTGCGCTCTGTGTCCCGTTTGTTATCAGTGGTAGTTTGAAAACATACACAAGCAGTGGCAGCAGCACGTCCTAGCAGGCCTATTTAATTTGTGAGAGCGATTTGCCCTCGTCCTGGTTGTGTGTTGTGGCAGGAGCACCAGCAGGCAGTAGCAATTCGGCAGCAATCAGCAGCAACATCGTCATCTCTCGTGTTCGTCCTGTGCCCTGGTCATTCCCCGCGAAAGTTGGCGAGTTTTTGTCGAGAAAGCGAACGCAAACGTGGTGCGTGGAATAGCGTGGAATCTGTGAAGTGAAACGAAAAGAAGTAAAAAGAAGAAAAAAAAACATCTGTACAAAGAATACATAAAAAAGGAATCACTTCGAGCGAGACGGAACGAGGACGACGTGTGGCAGCTGCGGCTACAGCGAGGAAAATGTACAGTAAAATGAATGGATATCCTTCGTCATCCTTTCGATCAAGGTACGGTTTTGGGGGTCGCTGAGCGAATCCGAACCAATCATGTCTCAGCATAACAATATCATAAAAGAGAGCGAGAGGGGTTCGAAGAGGGGAAAGAGGGGCGGAATTCAAATCGGTGCCTATCATTAAATGGTCCACTGGCGGGAGCAGGCGAGGCACCATGCGGTTCTGAATGGGGAATGAAGTCTACTACCCCCTTACACTCCAATGTACGAGAGCAATCAGGATGACCCAGTCCGAAGGCCAATGATTGAGAGTGTGTGAGTGAAAAGATGCGAAATCATTATGATGATTCAAAGGGAAGCAGATAGAAAACAAAAAAAAACACATCACTAAAATGTGCATACAATGAAGAGCGCACGAATGGGTTGTATATTTGCGAATTGAGGCGAAAACAAAGAATGTGCGGGGAGATGGGGAATCGTCCGAAGGGAGCGCGAGGAAATCGATAAAAATGATCCACTTTGAAATAATAATCAAGTCGGCCACAGTGATAGTGCAGGGCTCACTGAAAACACACACACACACTCTCGGTCAGCCGACTCTCGGTGAATCCTTTCGCCATCGTCTCCTGGGGATCGTCCGTGCATCATGGTGGGGAGAGGGAAGAGCAGCACGAGAGGGGTGGTTTATACTGCTGTGCGTCGTTTATCGCGCTACATGCGTGTGCCTTGTCATCCTCACATCATCCCCGGGCGGGCCGGCGGCAAGAATATCAATCGTTCTTGCAACATGCGAGACATATCAATTCGCTTTATGAACTTATTTTCTCTCAGTTAGCTTTCCTAAACACTAAGGCTAAACCAAAAGGCTTGTTGGGGAGAAGTATTTACGGCTGCAGACCCATCGATTAGGTTAGGCCTGACACGGAGCGAAAGGGGGGGCTACATTTGCATTTTGTGTAATTTTATTCGACTGTATTTACATGAATTTTGATCCTCTAATTCTGACAATATGTTCTTATATCGTTTCTTTTTCCTGTTTTCATTTTCGGTTCTCCTTTTCGGTTGCATCTCATCGCTTTCGAACTCGCTCCCACAACGTGCACATCATACGGCCACGTAAAACTACCGCTTGTGATACGAAATGTGCTCGGAAAATGTAGTAGCGGCCGACTGTGGGGAATGTCCCACTCGTTACCCTCCGGAATGGTACGTTTTGCCTGTATAATTTCAATCTCAGCTCGCGCAATTTGCGCCTACGGTGTGCCCGGTTGGAGTGCACTGGGGATACTGATGCTAAAACGACTCCCTTCCCGATTACCCCACCTCATGGCGGTCGTTTCCGGTCCTTGGCAAAAGAAAAAGAAAGCTAAGGTGCACTCCGGCGCGTCCCAATTGGACGTTCGGACGAAATCTTTTCGAATGTGCCTGGTCGTTTAGAATCCAATGACAGAGAGGGGCAGTAAAAAAAAATGTTCCCACGACAACGAACGTTCAAGTTCACGTCAGCTGGCGACAACCTGTCCACGAGGATTGCTGCATTACGACGGTGACGTCGGATTGTTCTCGTGGTTGGGTGTCCTAGACGGCTTCAGGCTAAAGTAAAGCCATGGCTGTAGAACGTTCTTTTTCATTTTTTGGCAACCGACCACCACTACATCGTGTTGTCCTTCCTTTGCGTTTGTTTACGTTTGTGTGTTGGTATCGATAATCGAGCGGTATGTATATTTTTTCATACCCATTCCCTTCTGGTCAATGAGTATCGCTTATGGAGAAATATTTCGATAAAAGATTAGTTTAAAATTGCTGATCACACTGATAAATCACAGCCGAAAGCGTTGGTAAATGGCGGAAGCGATTCTTCTGCCTTTCTATTTCAACGCTTTCTAACGTCCTGCAAGAAGGGACGCAAACGACGACGAGGTGGTCCCGTTCGGTTTGCTGGTGACCGACCCTGTCTCGTTTTAGCCAGCATCGACCAGTCTGTACCACTACCAACCGAGCTGCCGTGTGCGCGTGTTTGGCGCGTATGGCGCGCATAAAAAAGTTCAAATTGTTCTGCAATGTTCCAGTCAAACTACCTGCAGGATGCTGACTTTTCATCCTATTCGCGGCCCCGACTGTACGGCGATATGCCGTCGAGCAGCACGTTCGGTGGTGGCAATCCGTCGACACCGCACCATCACCACCACCACCATCACAATCACCTCAGCCAGCCAGCGTCCCATCATCACACGTCCTCGTCCAGCACCAGCTCGCTGACCGGCATGAACTTTGGTCCGGGGTCGTCCGGCACCGCCGGTACGAACCTGATCGTCAACTATCTACCGCAGGATATGACGGAGCGCGAAATGTACTCGATGTTCTCCGCGATGGGACCCATCGAGAGTTGCCGACTGATGAGAGATCTAAAGGTATGCTCAACGGAATGACGCTTAGCTGGGTAGTTTGTAGACGCTTATTGCCCATCTTTTAGTCTGACTGGTAGAACCTTCTTGGCATCATTAGCTTTAGTGCGTTCGGCGTTAGGCAAAGTAAGCGAAGCAATATTAAATGAAAACACAGCGCTAAGCTCTCCACATCGCCATATACCGCATTTTGAATGAGGCCGAGCGGAAATAAGTTGCTGGGCTGTGAAGCCCGCTGCACACATTAAGCTACATTTCGCACCAAGTATTATCATCACCATCGCCATCATCATCATTGTCATGATTGCTAATCGGTAAAGGCGGTATCGTTAACAGATTCTTCTCACTGACAGTGACTGCAGTAATTTAGAATTAGAAATAACATAATTGGGGCTTACATGCAATGTGGAGGGCACCCATGGTGTTGGGAATATGGATGGTTTGGCCTTGGGACACATGTAAGCGTCCTCGGGAAGGCTTTAGTTTTCGGGTTTCGTGCAAATGATGTTCTTTCTTTTGTGTGTTGCTCGAATGAAAAAGGACACTTCAATGTATGTTGCGATTTTCAATTTTACAAAGCGATGTCAGTTTCAATGTTTAATTTTGTTTTCTATTTTTTGCTTCAATTGATGCTTTTTATACAATAATATTGCCTTCCTTTTGCATAATACAGCACATATCTTTTGCTGTTTCCATTTCGTCTTCATGGCACTGTGCTCGCATGAGCTTACTATAATAGTTAGGTGCTTGCTGTTAGGAATCAGATGTCAGCCGTAGAAACCACATTATAAAAGTACATTTAATCTTTATGTTTAGTTGTTTGCCGCTTTCATCAACCGGTTACAGTATGGTCTTGAAAAATGCTGGAACTGTTTCACGGAATGAGGAACGTGCCGTGATTTTGCTAGTTTATTGTTTTCGTTTTCGTCTCTCTCTCTCTCTTTTTCGACACATTCTCCACACAACAATTCTTAATCGTGCTTGGGACCAAAGCAGACTGGGTACAGCTACGGCTTTGGTTTCGTAAACTACCTGAACGAGGAAGCGGCACAACGAGCGATCAAATGTCTGAATGGCTATCCGCTGCGTAACAAGCGTCTAAAGGTTTCGTACGCGCGGCCACAGAGCGACGATATCAAGGAAACGAATCTGTACATCACGAATTTGCCCCGCACGATCACCGAGGAGCAGCTGGATATCATATTCGGCAAGTACGGTACCATCGTGCAAAAGAATATCCTTCGAGATAAGCTAACGGGTCAGCCGCGTGGAGTAGCCTTCGTACGGTAAGAATCAAAACGACTGTCTCGAACGTTTACCTAGCACTGCAGGCAAATGATGTCTTAACTTTTAACGGTTTGTTACATGAACAATGCTGTTATTTTAGGTTCAACAAGCGCGAGGAAGCGCAGGAAGCAATATCGGCCCTCAATAATGTGATCCCGCAGGGTGGCAATCAACCACTGATAGTGCGTGTTGCAGAAGACCATGGCAGAGCTAAGGCGGCACTCTACGTACCCTCGTACAACTCTATAGTGCACAATAACAGAGGTAGAGTACGAATGCGCAATACCCCGTACTGAATAATCACCCGACATATTTACTTACATGCACACTTACACAGCTACACCAACATCTTCATCCCAATAATATCCTAGTGTACATCCTCTTGGAGGATTTCTTTCCCCGATTCTTATACTCATTTACCTAGATGAGCTATTTTTTAACGAAGCATTGGCAACGGTTAATGCAGGAGAAAATGATGGTAATTAGACGTACCGATAAGTCTAATTGATCATTTTAAATATGTTCTGTTCATCTTTATCCTGGGTTTCCGTTGTCATTGCTCGTAACTAAATAAAACAAAGCAAAACAATTGATTAAGTTTGTTATGGCATGTAAGGAAGCTTTAGGCTGCCGATCAGTTTTTTTTTTCATTCGGCAGTCCTTTTCCCGATTCGTTGCTTATGCAGTTTTTAATAATTTATTCATGTCTTCCCTTTGATTAGTGGTTACCCTTATTAAGATTATAGTATGATTGCGTTTATTCGGCCATTTAGCGCGATTCTCTGTGTTGTGTTAGAAGTGCGATTTTCTTTTTGTTGTCGTTTTAATTGTTGCCTGGTTTACCTATGCTAAACAAGGCCGAAACTTTGCTTTGTTTCAACTGATATTTGATTTCCATTAGGACTAGATTTTACCTTGTAGTGAAAGGTGCATGACGAGCCTCTCGTTCGCGTCGTAAAAAAAACATCTGCTTACAATTGATGGTTCTCGGAAAAAGCATCTTTGTGCATACGTTAAGCGAAAAAATAGCATAACATATATGAAGGAGCCTTAGCACAGAGCTTAATAACATATGTTTAGTCCAGTTTTAGATACATAAAGAATATAGTTTTTGTTGCCGTAATCTAAATACCCGTACCTGCGTATTAACGCGATGCAAAGCGGACAGGGTTTTGTTTCTATTTTGTGTATCATGAACGTAAAATAATGCGTTAAACTATCGGTTATATATGGCCACTGGAGGTCAAGTAAAGCCGGTTAGTAAATTCAAAAAAACATTACTACGCAAGTAATTTTAATTGATAAAAGAAAAACAAATAGTTGTGAATTGCAACCAACGTAGTATATATTTTTTATGTTAGTCCAGTCATTATCCAGCGTTCATATTGGTTGAATATCTATTCTGTACGATAAAAATGGGTTTATGTTAAAATCCTTTGTTCAAGCATGTAGTTTTTTTACGTATTTCATATGAAAAAACACGTTACACAATGTTTCGCCTTTGTAATTGTCCCTATGTCCAGCATAATAAGGTTAGCAGGTTAGTTTCGTTTATATTTGTTCGAGTTTTCAATTTTTGTGCGAATTAGGTATTTTTAAATGAATTGTTCTGCTTGTTAGATCGAATGCGTACTTTTCCATACCGTATCATGTAATATTTTGAAAGCTGCAAAGATAGTGATTCTTTTAACATCTGATGGGAACAATTTTAGAAAGCAAAACCTTGAAGCAAGAGGATTTTACTAACAGGTTATTAGGGCCACACAAAAAGCAAGAAAGGCTGGATCTTAGCGAATCTCGCTAGCAACAGTTCTAATCCTCTTATTTCGGTTCAAGCTTTGAGCAAATGGAAAATGTTAAGAGACCAAAGCGATTGAAAAATAGTTTGCCAGAAAGATTAATTCTTAGTCGTAAGAATGCTCCTAACATATCATTAAAGAAAGCAAACGGGGAATCAATTACATTACAAAATAATAAAAAATAGCCTTATTCATTCAGACACCAGAGTTTTTTTTTATAGGTGAAATATATGAAGAGATGCCTAACGTAAGTTGAATTTTCAAGATGACGGTGTGTTTATTCGTTTGTTTTGTTTTTATTTTTTTAATGCTTCCAATGCCGCCATGCGCAAACATTGGCGATAGATGAATAGAGTTTATGAACAGTATATGTATGTTTTTTTTGTTTAGTACTGTGCCACAACCACACTGCTACAGGCTTGTTGTGTGTTATCATATGTAATCTTACTGTGTATCGAATCGAATCATTATTCATACGACGCTCTAATCATCGGAATTTATAGTTTGTCATGTAGAATTCCGGCAAAACCCTTCATCGTGCTTCGTGGTAATAGTGCAATAGACTAATATTCTTCCCTGTGAACAATTCTTAGACTTAACTTCGTCGCTCTATCTCTCTCACTCCCTCTCTTTCTGTCTATCTCTCACTCTATCTCTCTTGGCTTTGCGTTATAATTTGTAGTAGTCTCGTACTACCCTAAAACTGTCATTTCTAATCATAAAGTGAAATGTAGAGAATATAAAAGAGCGCCCATTCATTATCCTTTTCTGTCACTATCGTATAATGTTTCGACATGCTATACAGACACATTCGTTTATGTACAATCTGTGATGGGATGTGTGTACGTTAGGCACCGCATCCATTCCCTTTCCGTAGGCAAAACGATATGCTTATTTGAAATGCTCACAAGTAGACGTAATTGATGTGACTTGTTTTTTCTAGCATTGCACTGCAATTATTCCATTTGATGTCGGTAGACTGTTTCCACCGGTTAGACCGCTTCCCATAATACACTGATCATATGGAGTCATGTCACCATTACCCTTCTGCGGCGAAACTGTTGCCCCATACCTCAAAGAGATTCGATAACGTTTTATTGCATTTTTCTTTCTCTCAAAACGGGTTCGGGTTCGTGTACTTCTGCGTTATCGCTCTCGTGGCTGGTTCCGGTTTTCCGTTTATTTATCTCCGTGGCTTTGACATGCATTTCCAACGGACGCAATCTACCGATCTTGCGTGGGAAAATCAAACCTCTGATGTGTTTTTGTGTGCTTCGGCCTGATGCCCCAACCAGCCGATGGATTGGACTTTAGCAACAGGAACAACATTGAGTCGTATCCTTACTGATATTTAAGGTACTACTAGATAGTAATTTGCGTAGTTCCGATTTAGCCGCTCCTACTGTATGGGGTAGCGTTTGGTGGGTGATAGTTAGCGAAAGTCCTGCACCGGCAGCAGCAACGGCAACGGCAACGGCAACGAGAGACTGCGATCATACGATTATGAAGACCACATAATCGAGCACGAGGCACGGATTTGTGTTCTACAATTGCAGATTGAACGGTTTTGCCAATCGAAACGATTGCATTAGCATAAAGCTGAGCGCGCTGTAGAGCTTGCGCGGGTGCAAACAATGTGAGATTTAGATGTAAGACTTTTTATACAACTTCAACCAAAAGTAAACCATTAGTCAAAAACTGAACAAAAATCCATAGACTGTGCGTTGTACATAGGAAAACGAGAGTATGAAAAACGTAGACTTTGCCAAAATACAAAGCGATTGTGTACACTAAGCTATATTCTGCAACGTGGACTATAACATAGAAGAAGCATTTATATCAAAGGTAGTTTACAAATATCATTCCTCTCCCATAGACGAGATGTGCAAGAGCAACCCGTAGGGTTTGTTCTTCTCTAATTACATACTAGTTGCAACCTCACGGAATGGTCTGATGGATAGGATCAAAGCTGAGGAAATTGTAATTGAAGCACCTCTAAGCTAGCAATGATCAACCTGAAAGAACGAAATGTTTTAAGAATATTATTTTCCAAAGATAGTAATACATTCCGAAGCACAATCTTACAGTGTTAGCCCTGATAGGCTTGCAAAGGTTAAATTCATTAGAAGAAAACAGGCCGATCACAAACTCGAAACGGTTACATTGCAAGGAATTACACATATTGTGGCTTATAAAACTTTCCAAGGTTTCGATCATCTACTAAGCTACTGTGGTAGAAACAATTGTGTTGGTCGGTGTAAAACCGACTGATAGACTACGGATAGACTATTCTAAACATTACCTTGAGATCACCTTCAGATGTCTTGTTTTGTACTTAGTTAGCGAGTAGCGAGTACTTCGTAGCATTTTAGTTCATGTTCAAAGTCTTGTATTTGTAATTCAATTAGATTATTAGTATTTTAGACTGCCACAACAAAGAGAATACTTACTTTATTCAATTTAATCAGTTAGTGTACGAACTGGAAAGGTTTTGTTTTCAAAAATGTTGTTTAATTTAATGATAAGTTAATTTCATCCATTATGCTTTAAAGCTTACTTTAACACTTTACGTCCTTTTAACAATGTTTCTATATGTGGAAATCCAATCTTTTATGAGAAAAATCTTTACTCACTCTCTTTTTCAAACATCATTCACTCAACATGCATCCTGTAACTGTCTTTCACTTACTAATCAGCATCATTATCTCTCTTTTACTTGCTCCCTGCAATCACCTGCACGAATTGGTACCGCCAATTCGTGCTCCTTGTCCAAACTTTTCTATCACATTCCAGCGCTACTCCCTCGTCAGAACACAATGAAATATAACGATCGTTCGAGTGGGCTGTTACGATCGCATCATTCGTTAATATTTTACTAACTGTCCATTCTCGTCGGAACGGCACGTACGATTTAGTTCGGGCACAGCTAAGCGCAAGGAATTGTTGCTCGAATGGTGCGGTAGTGCTGTGCTTCGTTGCTCTACGCTTCTTTCAACGTCGATAGAATACCGATCGGAGGCGTGGGAACAATTTCATACTTCCTTTTAGTGTAATTTTAGGAGCGTCGGTCGGGAGCGTTGCAAACATTTAGCTCCCTATCGGAGCGCAATTGCGATAGAAATGGTTGTAAAACTTACATTTAATTAAAATGAAAAGTGCAAAACCTATGGCAACATAAACGGATGGACGGTTTTTGCCGATGATCAGGTATACGGTCGCGAGAGGTGCCAAGGAGTAGCTGGAAATGATCGTGTTGTGATTGTGGCGAACACAAAAATGAAGACGAAAGATAGGTTGTTATAGAGGGCGACACCTGATCGAGACAAATCGAGCCAAACAGATTTTATAAACAATCCAGTGTTCAATCGACTGCGATCGATGGTCGATCCAGATAGGTGATTTTCTTTTTGGCTTCTACCAATACAAAACCAAAGTTGTTAGATTATGTTCTGCCTGTTTGGGTGACCATATGCTTGCGATGATTATGTTATCGAATATCTTGTACCAACAATCTTTTTGGAAATGCGATCACACAAAGTATTACTGCAGGTTCTTGTATTTGTATTTGAGAAGAACAATCCATCCCAATTGCAAGCTAGCACATGCAAAAAAAAAAGCGGTTGGAAAGACTTTCTCATAGAGAAATATCTCAAAGTAATTCAAAACACACTATTACTAGACATACTTACAAACAAAACAGGGTTCTTACTATTTCTCATTAAACACATGTGATGATTGCAATGAACTAGGAGTGCGTGTTAGTGTCATCAATCATTGGAAATTTGTTTAACATACATTTTTTGTGCATAAACGTAAAAAAGCTCCATTATTAAAGATCATTATCAATTTCGCTTTTGAGTAACAAACTGCAATTGCACATATTAAGTTTCCGCGGTTGTATAACTGGACTGAAACCCTTCGCCATATTTAGTTGAATGCATTCCTCGGTGTGTGTGCGTTTTAGGTTGGTGATAGTAGCTTTTAGCTATCAACAGTATCAATGTTAAGTACTACTGCTTTACTTTGGCATTAAATGCAATTCTCCCGCAACAATGATGCTGTACAGCGTTGGAGCATAATCTGCCATTTCTAAGCTATATAGTTACAAAACCAAATCAAACTATACTAGTAGATGATCTGTAAAAAACAAGAGTGAACACACCTACTGCATATAAAAGTGTAAAGGGTTGAGAGTCTAACTATATATTAAAAAAACCGGAAACACGAGAAAACTTTAAAAAAGTAAATTTGCATTAGACTTATAGAGCAAACTATTTCCTGAAGCTACACAACAATAAAACAAACGAAGCAATGAGAGTAGATTATAAAGGAATACATGCTCCGGGAATTGAATCGTTATGGCGCATGAAAGCAAAAAAAAAGCAACAACTTGCATTTACATACATTATGTACCCATGTAAAGGAAGCATCCCCATGCTCGCGTAAAAGAAGGGTAGAGAGTACGAAACAGAAGAAAAATTTCACGTAAAAGTCGACAGCAGTAAATCGATGCTTTTCAATTTTCATTGAATCTTATCATCTTTCTTCACAGAATAACTTTTTGCTATGCAATTATGTTTGTTCAATTTCCCCTGCAAATGAAAAAAGAAATGAATAAGAAAATCATAATACCAAAAAAAGCGATCGAATTATTCTAGAGATAAAAGTTAAAAAGTGATACAATGATCATTAAACCAAAACGGAAGAATTATTAGAACAACAGAGTGTTTGCGACGTTTACGCACACAATGGGTGTACAGTGAAAGTGGTGTAGCTCTACCAGAGGAAGAGTCAGTAAGTAGATCTATATTCGGCGACATTCGTCCTTTGTATTTTCTCCAAGCAAAACCCTTGCGCTCCTGGTGCCAGTTGCACCCCAGTTGATAATCCTTCTCTATCCATACCTCATTAAGAAGTTAAACAAGAACAAAAGAACAAAAAAAAGAAAGAAACGAGACAAACTCGCTACGACAAATTCAGCTTAGTAAATCCAAACTCGCCAGTTTTTACGCCAGTTCCGATACTTACGCTAAATTTAATATAAATCAAACTCTTCCTCAATTACACAAAACCAGATAGAATCAGATTTCAAATCCAACGCCATACGATTATATACATTGATATAGTAGTACAGACACATCCGGATTTTACGGCTTAGAAAGATTAGCAATTTGATCTTCCATAGTGATTAATTATTGCGCTTTTCGTCGCGTTAAGTTTCGAAACCATTAGCGTGTATCGGGCGAGTCAGCTGTCAGGCAGAGCAAAGTGTTAGGAAAGTTAGGTTAATAGAGCCGTCTCGAGTATCATTCCTTGGTTAGGCTTGCAAAACAAACCCCCGCCAGTGACATAGAAAAGGAGTGAGTGCATGATACACTTTATATTTGTTTTGCGACAAGATAGCAAAAAATCTACCGAAGCAAAGAAAGCAAGAAAATTGTGTTTGCGCAGTACAGGAGACGACGGCGAAGAAAGAAAAGTGACGAAATTAGTAGAGATGAAACATTTCGTTAAAACAAAACAGATTTAAAAAATGACGGATACTGTTCACACGTTTACGGCACAAGGAAAACTAAACCTAAGTAGTACGAGATAGCTTGAAAGAAGAAAAAAAAAACATTTACGTGTCTTATATATTGAACCAATGGCATATATATACATCTATATAGATATATATACAAAACTCAAATATATATACATTCTGTTTGTTCTCCTATACTATGAAAATTAAAGTTGAAGAAAAAAACGAACAAAAAATAATAACGACAAAAATGAGTAGCAAACGAAACCTAGAATCGTATTGTGTAGCAAAACAACGGGAAGAAAAGAATGCAATGTAATGGATTCACTGTAAGATCAACTGTAAAGCGATCATTGTGCGTGTGTGTGTGTATGTGTGACGGTTTGAGATGGTGTAAGTGTGTGTTTATAATGGTTAAATTTGTTTAAATTATAGTTAAAACACTTACACTTTTGTTCAGATTTAATGTGTTCTAAGCAATATGGTCTTCGTCTGTTATACAGCTTGAAATAGTAGACGGTTTGTTTTTAGTGGAAGGGAAAAATAAAACAATCGACACGAAATCAAATTAGTTGGTCAATTATTGATATTTGAATGAAACATTTAAATATACTGTACTATAAGAGAGGGAACACACCTCACACTGGAGTAAACTGGAGGAAACAATATAAAAGACAAAACTATAAACTAATAAGTACAATAGAATTACATTATGTTGCGAACAAGAAGTAATACAAAACAGGGACTTGAAATTGTAATGATGTTTAGCAAAGAATGTAGGAGTTGTTTTTTGTTGAAAAATTATCGATCGATTTCTAGGGTCGTTAATTGATCATTAAGGAATTACTCTTTTTTAGTATCGTCACATTGTTTCCCATTGTATATTATATTCATTTGCTAAGTACTCAGTACCATTATAAATAGCAAAAAATGTATCGCATTAATCTGCATGGTGAGCGGGCCTGGGGTGTGGATCGCGATGGTTTTATTTATTTTATGCATTTGACGTAGTAGCAGAACAACGTATAAAAGTTGCATCAAAGCGTTCCCCGGCAAACAAGTAACAAGAAAATATGAAAACAGATAGAAGAGAGAGAGAGAGAGAAAAAGCCGCATGCATACACACGCAGGAAATGGAACGAAACATAAAGATCTAGTTATTAGCTGTGATTTTTTGGTTGTGTCAACCAGAGCAATTGTATGCAAACTAAAAGGAAAATCTACTAGCAATGGGGACGCAGGAAGCAAAGAAAAGATGTAAAAAAACATAACGAATAAACCAAGACAAGTAAAACAAACATAAATTCTATGCGTGCACGTTTTGGATGTTCCGAACTAGGGCGACGTAAAGTGCTCGGAAAAGCAACAGAAAAACAACAAAAACCGGTGTAAAAACAAACACTATACCTAAAGCTATAGCATTAATGTCATACTTGCCAGTAAGGAAAAGTCGAAAAACCCCAAAAGGCACTGTTACAATAAGAAGTAATTCGTTGAAAAGATCAATCCAAAAGACAGAGAGAAAAACATAGTAAATGCTTCCAAGAGGAAAACTACATAACTTCTCTTAAAAGTGTAGAACAGAGAAAACTAAAAACCGAGTTAAACAAGTGTGTATGAGAGTGTATGCAAATCGAAGCGAGAAATGAACAAACGAAACAAGAAACTCTGTTTAACTTGAAGTATAAACCGATTTTCCCCCTCTTCTTACCCATGCTACGGGCCACGTGTTTTATGTGCTGTGTTGTGCTGAATATGCTTTAAAAAGCAAGAATTACTAGACCCATGTATGTATGCAAAGAAGCGAAAGGAGGTCATTGAAAATTGGAACGTGACATGAAGCAGACACAGTAGGAAGACGAGATACAGACGAAAAACAACAGAAGTACACCGTAATAGACAAAACAGAATAGAGACGAAAACGAAACATTATTCAATAACACGAACCGAAACACAAACCAAACCGAAACAGAACAAATGAACTGATAAAGCAGGAAAAGATAGCACGTGTGCAACACTTACTCATAACATACATACACACACTTCCCATAGAACGGACGTTTAGATACATTATATTATTATACATATATACATATATTATATATATTTGAAATGGTACATTTTCCAAAGTTTAGATATGTTTGATCTATGTAAAGCATTATTAAAAACAAAAAAACCGGAATAAAAAGAAACAAATAACAAACCAAAAACAAATCGATTGCAAAGACTTCATCTTGTCTTTTGTTTTCCTTTTTGGTGTAGAGCTCCCTCTCTCTTCAGTTTTGTTCGTTTATTTATTGCTTAACTTATTGTTATATAGAAAAAAAGACAGTGTGTATGTGTGAGAGGTGAGTTTCAATGTTAAGATCTACTAGAAGACACCTTTATGGCACAGCGGGCGGATGACTAACCGCCTCTGAAGGATGATCGGACCTCGTTCAGCCTCTCCTACAGCTCGTCGTGATCGTTATACCCGATAGTTTCTGCTGGATAAAGCTCATTGCTGCCATCTGCAGGTGGTTGAGTATCCTTAAACGGTTGATAAGGAAAAAAGCGAACAAACTTAGTGCCAGGTTATGTTTCCCTTCCAACAACCTGTGCATACCTCTTCAAGCTCTGCTTGATCGTTTTGCTCCAGCGTCTCCCCCTCTTCATCTACTCTGTTACCTTCCATTGTATCCACCGAGTCTTCATCTTCAAACTCTGCATCATCCAGCTCGGCATTCGAACCGGCCACATTATCCAGCAGATCAAACTCTTGCTTTATGAAACGTGCCAGCTTTTCCTCGTACTGCAGCCGATCATTGTACTCGACCGCTTCCTGCAAGGGACAGATCGGGAAGTATTATTTCTACCCATCGTCAACAATTCAACACACAGCGAAAGACACCAACCCGACGAGCCTTGAAGAAGTTGGCTGTCACTGAACCCTTGGCTTCCGCTTCGATCGTTTTCAGTGCTTCCGGCATATCGAAATCATCTGCGTGGAACAGCAAATAGCTCATACCGGCCCGGTACGATTCTTCGTACCGTTTTACTGTAAAGCATTCGACAGGAAGGGAGTGTATTATTATGCTTATTTTAAAATGCTTTACCATATTCCATATCATTGTTGCATCGTACCGTGATAGTAAGCTTTCTGCAGATGTTGATAGTGGCGGGGGAACAGATTGTCGTAGTACTTTCCACGCACCATACCCATGTTCGAGGTACAGTTCCGTTTGCACTGCAGCGCATACGTAAAATGATCTGCAACGAACGAGCAAGACAACGTTAGATATCGCGAGCTGCGTCTGCGATACGTGCTATGGCCTGCAAGGGAACTCACTTCCGATCGCGGTGATAAAGTCGGGCAGGAAACCGTGATCAAATTCACCCTCGCAAAAGGCGCGGCATTGGTTCTCGTCGAAGATGAACTGCTTGATGGAGCTCTCGAGCTGTTCGATCGCACGCTCCCAGTTGTTTTCCTGCTCGTCGACGATGCCTCCGATAAGCAGTTCGACGAATTTCTGCAACGAAATTGGAAGGAAGAGTTCGAATTTGTGCTGCCATTGCGAATCATTACTAACGGATGGAATCCGAGTACCTTCTCCTCGAGGTCGTGGATCTCGTCCCGATCGATTCCGGGCATTTCGATTGCTTCTTCGAAATTTTTCTTCATCACTGTATTCTCCGGATGTTTCACCAGATACGTATAGGCGGCCGATGCTGCCAGCGTTACACGGTTTGACTGGAATAACAAAAAAACATTTCATCAAACTTCGCTTAGACATCTCTTCTGCATCTCTACCAACCTTAACGTAGCACGCGTACAGATAGGGGTACACCTTCAGCTCCTGAAATACATCCATGTAGTGTCCGTCGAAGTCTTCGCTGAACGGAAGGTACCGATAGATCGCATACCGCCGGGCACACTTGGACAGACAGAGCGTTCGGCGCAGAATCAGCTCGTAGTGCTGCAGATTGTCTACGTTGCTGCCGTGCAGGAACTCGCCCCGGTGCTTGACGTCGCGCGCGGCGTACTCGCACTCCATGCGACAGTTTGCCACCGACTCGTAGTACGTCCGGTAGCCCTCCAGTGCGCGCTCGAGAAAGTACACACAGTCTTCCCACTCGTTCGTGAGGTACGCCTGCACGCCCTGCTCGTACTGGTCGATGAAGCTGCTGCCATCTTCCGGTGTGTCCGGTGGGTCGCTGTACACTGTTCGCTCCGTGTCCTCTCTTGCGGCGGAGGAAGCAGTCGCGGTGGTGTCGGTCCCTTCTGCCGATGCTGACGTTGCATCGGATTCCTGCGTTTGGGCTACGGCGAGCGTAACCAGGCAACAGCAGCCGATAAAAAGCAGCATCCAATTCCAGCGCCTGCGTGATATCATCATCACTTCCACGTAGACGATCATCGCCGAGTTCGCCGACCGGGGGAAAGCTGCCGGGCAAGTGTACAGGTTTTGTTCTAAATAATGCTCAATTTCTGGAGGCACTTGCACATTCAACTCACCCGCTGTTGTTTCAGTTTGCTATTCTTGGCTGTCTGCAGACTGTTGGCACTTCTTTCGTCTAGACTCAGACATCAAACACTCTTCACTTCATCAGCAGAACCTCACGCAATCACTTCCTGTGCGACCGTACACCGTGCTCTGGCCGAAAACCGGCTAGAAAGAGAAGGCAATAGCTGAAGCTGCTGCAGCAGCAGCAGCATCGTTTCATGCCGATCGTAACGTGATGCTCCGGTTTTATGCTTACGCTCAAGCACACACCAATACCAGCACGCTGGTATTCGCTTCCCTTTTGTCGCGATCGTTGCGTTGATCGATAAGGCATGCTGTGTGGACAATATTCTTGCCGTCGTCGCGTTAGCCCTTCCAAGCACGTACGCGCAGCGCAATGCTTCCACATGCTCTGTATAAACAAACGCAAGTATTTCTGTGTTTTCGCTCTTTTGGAGGAAAAATGTACACCGCCGTGTACTTCGCTGACGGTTGACTGGTTGTGTTGACGCGCAAACAATCGGATTTATTGATTGTTTGAAGCAAACCGCTTCTCCCGGCTATGGTTTTGGGGGAGGAACAGAAGTTTTTTTTTACGACGGGATGCATTGGAAATAAAATTAAGATTTATGGAAATTGGACGAAAAACTTTTGCCCATCCTGTGGTCCCATCCATCCCATGTCATGTTGCGTTGATTCGATTGGAAACAACTGTGCTGCTTGAAAAGAGCTCTGTAGTTGGCAAGCAATGATGAAGAAAATCAATTCATATAAGTTTTTATGACCTTGGAGAATCTAAAAATTCTCGCCAACCGAACGAACACATAAATTGGAAAATTTTCATCACCCGGCTAACAAATTGACAGTATCGCGTCTGGCGGATATTCTAGATTTATGTGCGATCTACGACGTAAAACCAACAATCACCCCTGGAATGGCAATTTTCTCTGATAACTTTTGCTAAATTTCCATCCCTCCATTCGATTGGCAAGCAAACTGTCGCCGAACAAAAAAATAATGACGTCACGTTATCACGGCGCTGCCGTTGGTTGCCTCTATCCGTCGTTCTCCAAATAAATAGAGTGAAAAAACCGGTAATATGTTTCACAGTTTTTAAACTACACTTTTTTATATCTTTTAAATGAGAAGGGATTTTTTTGTTGTAAAATAACACACTCAACTCCCATTTCGATTTCATGAATGGAGCTGGAAGGTAAAGATCTTGAGAAACGAGAGCGAGAGAGACAGAGAGGATGAAATGCGAGGGTGCGAGAGAGCGAACAGCGATTCCCATTTCTGGGACTACAAAACCACACGTGCTAGCAACCGCACAGTCCGCACAGTCCGCGCGCGTGATGCGTGTGTTTGTTGCAAACAGCCACCCTTGCACTAACACTACGCCAACTTTCAGCTGATTTTCCCCCGTGCGTTACGATGTTGTTTATACGGCGTGTAGGTGGCACGCAAGGGGTGCGCAAGCATAGCGCAAAGAGTGCATACTGCGTGTTTGGCGGTGTTGGTGGTGACCACGGTGGTGCGTTTACAGCCGCGAGTTGAGTCGTAGTTGAGGGCTTGCAGATAACTGAAAAAATAAATGCACGAACGTTACTCAGGATACAACTGTGATTTTTTTGGTTTTAGTTTAAAGATCTGCTGCCTTTAATTAGTTTCACAATCCGTAAAGTGTCGCCAAAGGGACAGCTTAGCGATTTTTTCACTCACAATAGCTCCCTTTTTCCGGTGCAAAATTCCACTTGAACCTTTCCTTGCCCTTGCACACACGCACACTCACGTACACACACGCACATACTGTCATATGTTCGATGGCTGTGGTGGCGGTGTGTGAGTGCCAGCACACAGCGGCGAAAATTTCGTCCAAGTGCAGTGGTGTCGCGGTTGGCGCTGCATCGTTATTGTTCAACCAGCGCTCTGGCCATCAGCACTTCGGCACGGTTTGGTGGTGCTTTCGTTCCCGAGTGTGTGTGGTGCGTGACATCCATTTATTCTGAGTGACGAGTGCGTGTGGAAATCGTGCAGTGTTGTTTTTGATGGAAAACTGTTACTTCTTGACCACCTTCTGTCACTGGTTCCAGCGTACAAGGTACTTGGTTGCAATTTTCATACGACCGAAAAAAAAAACCGTGCCACACAACCTGAAACAACCGTGAAACTGTGTTGACGTCACGCACGCGGCTGTGGTGTGTGCAGTTTTGTGATAGGGGTGGTTTTTTTTTGGTCGCTCGCAAGGTGGCTGGTAGTTAGTGCAAAAGAATTCGGAATTCTATCGGGTGGTTTTGTGGGGTGTAACGCACCGACACGGATCGTGTCACCGACAGACACGCACACGGTGCATCGGGCAGTGAACAAAAAGTGTCACTTGTTCCATTTTCCTTGTGCATTTTCTCACCTACTTGGATGATCCTTTCTTGTGGTGTTGCATGTACGTTGCGTCCTCCTTTTTTCCTTCTCTTTTCTGCTCTTTGCCGCTGAACAGTTGATAAGAGTGAATTGATGCTAAAAAAAAATTGGAATTCTTGACGAAGAAAAGGGAAGGTGAGCGAGAGTGAAAATGGATTACCAAATGTCGATCGCCGCTTGATGGGGGAATGAGGTTACGCATGTTTAGCCCAATGCATAACATAACCTTGCGTTTTCATCTTTCGCCCTCCCCCCTTCCCCATACACACACATCGAAATGTCACGGGATGGTTGGAAGGTAGAGGAGGAAGTCTCCTAATTTGCGTGCGTGTCAACCCGCCCGAACGGGAGTGCAGCACAGCATAACATTGTTCTGTGATAGTGTGTGGGGTATTTTTTTTTTTGTATCAAAAATTAATAAAAAAGCAGAATCGTTCGGTTAGTTGGACGCTGACCGTGATTCACACAGAGACGGCGGGCACAAATATTGCTGCCGTGTTGTGTCGTCCGTGTAATACCGTAGTGTGCGATCACGGTCACCCATACAGGCGAAAAGGCGGCCATCGTACAGCCAGCCGCGTATGCTGCGCGCGTATCTCGCGGTTCAAATAATCGCGTGTAATATCGAAAATGTTTTGCGCTTTGCGCCACAAAAGTAAATTTCAATTATACGCGCTCGCACAAATGACGAGCGCAAATCGAAGTGTTTTTTTTATATATTTTTTTTACTTTAAAATACACTATCGACAAGCTGTTATAGTTGCTAAGCTTTTATTATTATTATTTAAATTCTTATGTTAAGTTACTTGGCCTTTTTGTTGGAGCATGGTTTACGTCCGAAAACGTCTCCATAAAAATAGACATAAAAATCCAATAAACGATTGCACTCCGACCGATCGCAGTTGCACTTTTCAACTCTCGATGCAATTCGTGTATATTGCATACGCAATAAAATTGCAAACTTCGTCTCCCTATTATCCCTTCTAGTATCGTTGTTCGTACAAACCAACAACAACAACAACAACAAAAACATGCGAAATAAGTAATAAAACGGTGACAGTGTTGATGCAGCTCTGTCCCATTTGGGCGAGAATGTGTATATATATATTTTGATGTGTGCATGAGCGAATACCCAAAGAATATTGCACACGAGCGCACACATAGCCACAACAAAGAGCCAAAACTGCAGCAGCGACAACAAATGCACACCGATCGGGCCGATATGCGAGAGGAAGCAGCGTTCGCCATATCAAAGGAGCAGCCACTAAGCCAAGCTCCAATCATCATAATCTTTTGCCTTTCGGTTCAGCTTTTGTTTCCCAGGCCCCAGGACGCGCGCGTATCTTTTTTGTTTTGGTTCGCCCAGCCGTTCCCGGTTGCTTGCCGCGCGCTGCCCTTTTGGGATTCGGCGGGAGCACAGGTTGCTTTGGTTTGCTGACCCAAAATAGAGGACGTGTGTGCGTGTCCAATGAAGGGTGAGGGGGGCGGGGGATTGGTTGTGTGTGTGTGTGTGTGTGTGTGTGTGTGTGTGTGTGTGTGTGTGTGTGTGTGTGTGTGCGTGTGTGTGTGTGTGTGTGTGTGTGTGAAACGAATGCGTGTGCTATGTTGTTGCTCTCACTCTTTCACTCTCACTCTCGCGCTTACTGGCCCCACCACATCTATCGCTAACGTGAGGAGGGGGATGGGGGCCCGACAATGGTGTGTGCACTGAGAGTCGTCGAGTGTCGGCACACGGCACACACATACACAGCTGGCTCGCTCCACCAAGCGAATGGGTCGGGAAAAAAGGGGGATGGCAGAGGGATGAAGAATTTAGTGTTCGCAGGCGACCTTGAATGTTATTGCACGCCGAAAGGAAAAGCATAAGTTAAAGTTGAAGTACCGTTTTCGGCCCAGCTTACAGAACGGTGCTCGACATTGCCGTGCGTCCGACGGCCACACTGCCCATGCACGCTGCGATGCATTTTCTGTCAGTATTTTTGCATCACTGCTCTGGTGTAAGAAACCTTTTCGTTATCGATGGGGGCGCGGGTTTTTTCCGTACTTCCACGAGTACATTTTATCAGTGGCAGAAGGTGGTTCAGGTGGGCAGGGAAATAGTAAGTGTTGCATATTTTGGTGTGAAGTTTAAATCCGCACAACATAACAGGTCGTAGCATAGGTCTCGGATCATTCCAAATCATGTATCGAACCTTTCGAGGAGAGAAAAACGCACACTTGCGTTATTCGTATCTACACACAGTCACACGTAACTAGCTCCATGTATGGGTGCGCGGTACACATATACACTCTGTGCACACTATGATGCGCTGTGTTTACGAATGGCGATGAGAACGGATGTGTATGTATGCGTGTGTACATGACAATACACGTACGTGTCCTCAGCGCTCGAACCACTGAATGCTAAGTCTCTAGAATAAAGTGACAATTAAATGTTGTGTAGTACAGGCGGTCCCCGAGATACAAGATACCTCTTATAAGCGTATTCGGAGATACGCGGTTTTCTAAATTTGACAGTTTTTTGAGCAAATTATACCGATACCGATCACATTCGATCTAAAGAGAAATTATTTTGTATTTGACAATTTTGACACATAAATTGTCAAACACAAAATAATTTCTCTTTAGATCGAATGTGAAAAACCAAGTTCTAAAACTGTTGTATTCAGTAAGCATAAAATAATTAAATAGATAGCTAAAACCACCTCTTACTTACAAAATTATACGAAAATTAGTGATATTTTGGCTGGAAATCGTGAGATTCGACATTCGCGGTAATTCGAGATTCGCGGTTTTCGGCCCCCATTAACCGTGTATCTCAGGGACAGCATGTATATTCAGCAATAAAAGATTATAGAAATTCATCTACCTCTCGGGTGCATTTGAGGGGCTTGAATTGGCTGCACTTTGATCTATTGTGTAAAATTGCACTATGGTATCTAGTGTCTATTAAATTTTAACAACAAAACAAGCATCAATAATACAAACGTACAGCAGACAAAAATGAGATGTAATTTCAGCTTTACGAATTGCTGCATCTTATCTAACCGTTTTTTTTAAAATAAATAACTGTAACATGTCGATTTTATGGACCCATAGCTTCTGTAATGCCATGTTGTATTTCCCTACTCCACCGCTCATATCCCAAGAAAAACTATTTATAGCTGTAATAAAGTGTTTAAAACATGTATGTTTCGCGGTCTAAAACTCCAGTACTGGATGCATTACCTAGTCGATGCAATTATCTTTTTCAGTTGTTGCTTACTGTTGTTGCTAAAATTAAAAATAACTTTTTATTCAAAGAAGGTTATAGGATCAATACTGAGTGAATGAATCTGTGGCGAATGCTTTTTCTTCACAAATGCTGACGATCTCAGCACATTCCATCGGCACACGATCGCTCAATAACGGCGTGTTGACTTACAGAGGTGGCTTTTATGCACTTTTCTTTGTGTGACTTCTAGTATATTCTAAGATTCGTAATAGACCTTATGATTAAAACAGAATCATTTGACCCTATTTATTGTCTCATTTCCAGAAGACCTTGTAATTCACATCTCATTTTAGGATGCTTGACTTGCAACGATCTCATCTATATTTTTTTTATTGCAGCTATTTATTTCAGAAAATTGTATATTTTTACATCGTTTCTACACAGCGGATTGGAACAATTGGTAGTACAATAAATCTATAAATCTTATATCGACACGATACAAGCCATGATACAAAACAGTGCCTACGGGAATCCGATGCTGGATGGTGCGTCGGCATTTCCCGATATCTACATCCAACATCAATCTTCAGATAAGCCGGATGGGCCACCACCGAGCAATAACAATATTGCAAACTACACCAACCGAAACAGTGGCTACCCTTACCAGACGTGCGTTGCACCAGCACCGGCACGTCCACTCGTTGCACGTGAAAGCTGTGTTCGCGCCGAGATCGTAAAAGATACACAGGATTTGGCTGTGGAATTCCGGCAACTTTCGCACAATGTCCCAATCAAGACTGAGCATTGCATTGCAAACAACGTGGGTCAGGACATGGCCACCAACGAGACTGGCGGAGAATTGGGCATTACTACAGCTAGGCCGAAGGCTTCGGAGCAAATGCTTCAGACTGTCGACCAAAAGCCTTACGAAGCGTTTACGCACCAGAGCATCACGTACGTACAAACGCCGGCCGCTGCTGGGGAGGAGCGAGAGCCCGAAGACGAGCAGGACGTTGGCGCCAAAGCATCGCCCAAGAAGGAGCAACGCCGTCCAATGAATGCGTTCCTGATCTTCTGCAAACGGCATCGAACGATGCTGAAGAATCGTTTTCCGGAAGAGAATCGGTATGTATGCTAAAACTATGATAACGACGAATCTGGTCTGGTCTGGTCTAATAAGCGATCTCCTCTCCCAACGTGCAGGGCCATCTCGATCAAACTTGGCAAATGGTGGCGGATGCTTACTACGGAGCAGAAGAAACCATTCCAGCTACTGTCGAAGGAGGTACGCACCTATTAAAGTGACAGATCGGTTTTCGTTGATCAGTTTGATTAATTAATTGCACGCACCTTGTTTGTTTGCAGTACAAAAACAAGTATTTATCGCTCAATCCGAACTTTCGGTGGTGCAAGCAACCAATGGTTCCGGCAACACCATCTACACCATCACCATTAGTCGCCTTGGCACCGAATCCTACCAATGGACTATCCTTAGCGGCGGTCCGACCTGAACCATCCTTCGTGCAGGACAACCGAGAGAGTCTGGAGGCAGCCGAAAGCTTAGTCCAGCTAGCTCAGGGCAAACCCCTGCTGAGCGTGTTTCGGCTGGCAGACGAGTCCAATATGGGAAGTCTGAATGCGCTGTGTGTTGGTCCGAATGTCGGATCCAGAGCAGGTTCGTACACGCAAAGATGTGACTGTTCGGCGGATGTTCAACATGAGTCATTTCTTTTTCCCTTTGCCGCAGATAACAAAGAACCCACATGGAAGCCACCGAAAGCAACGCTAACAGTCGACAGAGAATTGCCTGCACCGACCCCGTCCATCAGCGGTAATGCCGTAGCAGAGCCATTCGTTGCCGAAGGACGCAGCTCACCGCGTGCTACACGTTCCTGTAAGGGTAAAAAGTACCAAGAACTGATGAGCCGGATGTATCCGAATGCACATGCACCGCAGACGAAGCGTTCTCCTGGTGCAAGAATGCAAAAGGATAACCAAAAATTCCCGAAACCGGCTACAGTTGCTGCTGGTGGTGAGGATCAAACCGGTTTCTTGTATAGCAACACGGCCATGCCAGAACTGGATCCGCTCGCCATAGACGCACTGATGATGGAGCTGGATTCAAAAATATCGGATTTGCCTGCGATGAATGTGGGCGATTTTTGCATCCTGTTAAACAGCGAAAAGAAGCGCAAGAAATCATTCAGTAAGTGATCATATTTCGAATCCGGTGGAATGGTCCTATCAAGAATAGTTTACCCTATACTTTCCTTTCCTTTCCGTCTGCAGCTAAATTGCCGAAACAGAAGCTGTTCCTTATCAGAGAGGAGCAGCCATCGACAGCTGCTTCGGTAACAGCTAGTGGAGTAGTGCTACAGTCCTGTAATTCCACAAACGGAGTGGCTCCACCGATCGCTACAATAACGCAACCGGCCACTAATGGAGTGGATGACTCTGTAAGGCCTGTGGTTCATCCTGGCCCTCCTAAAATCGTAGGTTGTCGCAAACGAAAAGCACCTAAGGAATGCATTACCCGTAATCCTCGCCCGTCGGTGGTCGAACGAGAGGTTGGGTGTGGGCTTGATCCGAGAAAGGATGACACCACCTGCCACGACCGTACCGGTTCAGCATAGAACAAGCTTCGGACGTTCCATTAAGGATCAGTTGGCGAACACACGCCAAGCATTGATCTCATAACAGAAGCTCCTCTTATCATCACCTTGCCCCGTCCCTTCCGTCGCACTCTCTCCTTTTGCCCTACACACCGGATATATAAAAAAAACTATATTTTTCTTAACGTTAACGTAAACCTTCGAGCAAGCTTTCGAGCTTTGCCGCTTTTTTATTACGATTATAGCCACTGGCGACATACTATCAGCACAAATTGTAAATCTAAACCTATCTCATCTCATCTACGAATGTAAATCTGAACAGTGCATCGCCAGAACTACTGTCTGGCGTTATGTCGTGCAGTACAAAGATTGCCAGTCCATCCACAGGATACATTTGATTTAAGGATAACATTGCTTGTTCGGGCAATTTTGTTTCTTTCCCTTACTCATGTAATGGTATGTGATTGTGGTAGGAAAGTGCAAGAGGAAGCAGGAAAAATACTATTTAATTTTAGTGCATTTTTGCAGGAGTTAGAAGATAGGCTACCACCATTGCAGTAGTACAACGGTAAGCAAAGACAAGTCATGAAGCAACATACCAAACTGGATTCTAGTTGGAAGCATGTCGTATCTGAGTATCCAAAGGTAGTGAATCAAAAGCACACAAGCGTTAGATTATCAATACATTAATTAATCTTTTTAAAAAATACGTACGATGTGCGCGCAATTGACAGTAGACTGTTAAGTTTTAAATGTTATTGCAATAATAGCTTAATGTATTTTGCGTTGTTTTTTTTTTAGCTACTCAGTCACTGCTGCCATGGTCCGCATGGAAAAAAGGAACCACGGCCGGGATTGTCTACCATTAGGATCGGTTTATGTTTTGTTTGGTCATCAAACCTAAAATTCCATTAACTTCCAATTAATTCCATTGACACGCACCGTCAGTTTCACATGATTTCGTTACCCACATAACTTAACACCTTTTTGGACTATAGGATGTTTATCAATCAGCAGTTTTACGGGTTAAAAACATACAGTGAATGAATGGTGGCGAGATGGGAACGAATGTGCTTGAGCCGTTTTGGCTCGCTTCTGTTTGAATTGCTTCCGTATGTGCCTTTCAATATTATTAGTGTTTAATTTGCCAACATATAAGTTTCCATACACTGCTAGCTTTGTTTATCTTTGTTTTTTACCGTAAAAATCATATAAAACAACTATATAATTAATATAACTCTACCTTTTCAATGCTACTGAGCAGCAAACTCGAACGACGATCGTGAGGAATGCTTTCGAATCAAGCGTAAACACCGCAAAAGGTGTTCGTTTCTTATCTTTTATTGTTCACACTGTTTAGTCGATAATTTGTAATTGTATCGATAAATTATTCAACGTATTCTTTTCTTTTACATATTTTCATTAGTTTGTTGCAGCTTCTTCACAATTATTTATATGTTATTTTCTTTGCTGCTATACGCATCATTGCCATAAGACACGGTGCAATGTGGTTTCAGATAAAGTTTGCCACCAATAGTCAGGCAGGATACATCACCTATCAAGCGTGTGATAACCTGCTTCTTAGAGTAAGGTTCTATATAAAGAAAAACATACACAAACTGCGGTGTAAAATACCGTTCAATTGAAAGTAGTGTCATCATGTCCGTTACCAGTTTTCTATTGGATATCTTCAAATGTTGATGTTGTTCTTGTTTTGCTCACAGTAAAGCGGTAAAATTTTGTTTGATTGTTGCGTGGATTTAAGCTGAGTTGGATCGTTATTACCAGTTACTGTGTTAATGACAATGTGAAGCGTCATAAGAGGAGAAAATACAAAAAAAAAACAAACAGTTAATACAAAATCATTCGAACAATTAAGGTAACAAAACAGAAAAGACCCCCGATTCGATGGAAACGAATGAAAGTGAGGACCAAACTTAAAGATGAGAAACATGGGTTTAAAAATCGATGTAAGGCACCAAGCATGATAGACTGTTGGGTAGGCAAACAATAAAAACATATATATATTTTCCTAGATTGTTAACGACGCAGTTATTCATGACTCAATGTACGCCTTTGGCAGGGAGAACTTTATCTCATGTTTAAACCACCCGCGGGTACGATTTGATTGAAATAAAGTTAAACCTTTTTCCACAATCCTGTACGATGGTGTGGACTTGAATCCTGTCTAGCAGCATCTGTTGTTTTCCATTTTGCATCGCATCCTTAGCAACCGCTGGAGCTCTGCTGGATTAGCTGAACGAACTGTTCAGTGCTCAGTACGCTTCGTTTCACCGACTGTCCGATAAAGTTTATATTTTCTACATTTGCATTTTATTTACCACCTTCCTCGTCAAAATTGCGTGCTGCTAAGGATCCGACCGTACAAAATGATCGGTGAACTGCGTGCATCGCATCCGGACTCTTCGTCCACGACCTCGTGCTCTTCAACGGCGTCGTCCTCGAACGTGGCCCTGCAGCCGAAACGATGCATCAGCTACTTGACGATGCAAACGCTGCACGATATGCGGCTGAGCGAAACGCTTTGCGATGCGTCCATCGTGCTGCCGGACAATGGACACGAATTTCGAATACACCGTGTCATCGTGGGCTCGTGCAGTGAATACTTCCGGTAGGACGCATCCCTCCAAAAATCGGCAGACATTTCTAAAGCACCGGGAGTCCTATCATTTACAGCATCCTGTTTACAACGTCCGTACCGAGCGAGAAGTACCACGTGGAGATCCCGGGTATACCGGGTTCGATAATGGAACAAATCATCCGATACGCCTACCTGCGCGAGTGCGAACTCACCGAGGACACCGTGTTCGATGTGTATGCTGCGGCCGACTTTTTGCTCATGTACTGTCTTACGGAGCATTGCTCCGTATACATACTGGACCGGTTACGTTTGGATAACTGTGTAACTATTATGCTGTTCGGCAGGTTTGACAAGCAGTGCCACCAGAGGAAGCGATCTTCTATAGGCTTAATCGGTGTAATCTGTTTTGTGTTTTTTTTGTTTATTTGCTACTCTACCCAAAGACAAAGGGCCTCAAAAACGCTTTACGAAAAGGCAAGAATGTTTATTCTGAAGAACTTCCCCCTGCTGGCCCAAACAGCTACCAGTGAAAACGAACTACTGCAGCTAGAGGTGGACGACGTCTGCCAACTGCTCGCAGACGATATGCTGAACGTGCGCGAAGAAGACACGGCGTGGGAGTTTGTGCTGCGATGGATCGATCATGATCCGACGAAACGCGGCAAACACATCCACGGGCTGATGAAAACGGTTCGCTTCGGGCTGCTAAACACGGAGGTAACGGTTTGTGGGCCAGTAATTTTTTCTTGAGAAATATGCTGTTAATATTCCATTTCATGTTTTTTTACTTTTGCAGTATTTCCTAGATAAAGTGAAAGAGAACCAGTATGTACTGGCGAGCGAGGACACAAAGCCGTTGGTAATTGAAGCCCTGACGTTCCTGTACGATTTGGAAATGATAAGCACCAAAGCTATGAAAGAGGTAAGCGTGTTGATTCACGGATAACAACCATATCATGCTGCGGCATGATTGATTGCATTGGAGCACATTCGGTTTGTGTGTTTACTATTTACTTACTTATCCGGCGCTATAAGCGCTGCTGTGTCTGCTGGACTTTAGGCCTGTTGCAGGAGAATCCGAAAACGCTCATGATCTCGTACCTTTGTCTACTAATCCACTATCCTGGCCTTAATGGCGAACGCCTCTACGCCATCTTGCTACTTCAGATTGGATCTACCACACCCTCATTGTCCAGATCAACGATAATACAGTCTGAGTCGTTTGGATTTATGTATATAATATGGCCAGCCCACTGCAGCTCCGTAAAGCCCGTCGTTGTAACGGCTCCTCCTCACCCCATAGAACTTGTAAACTGCTTTCTGAGGCAATAAGTATCAACGGTTATTAGTCAGCATGCTTGCACACCACTCACCTTTGATGTTGTAGTCGGTGCTGACCTTTGACCGGAGATAGGTGAATTCTTGGACGACTTCAAAAGTGCATTCACCCCTACGTAGTAGTAATGGGAAAATGAAGTTTTTGTCGGAATCGATTCAGGCTAGCTCCGAAGTTTTCTGGAATCGATTCCGGATAGTAGGTCCGGAATCAGTTTCCAGAATCGATTCGGGAATAGGCTCCAGAATTCGCTCTGGAATCGACTCCGGAATTGGTTCCAGAATCGGAATCGGTTCCGCAATTGAAATCGGCTCCGGAATCGGAATTGGCAACGAAATTATAATTGGCTTCGAAACGGAGTCGGTTTCGGCATGTCCATAAGATTAGCCGTTTGAGTCTCATGATAATACGTATTGATAGCCGCAAAGAATCAAAATTTACTTGTAAACGGTCCATTTTCATGGACATTCCCGGATTAATTTCATTTCTGAAACTTCTTTTCTAAAATTCATGAACTGATACTCATTCCGAAGCTAATTCCACTTCTGGAGTCAATCCTGATTCCGTTACCGGGGCAAATAGCGATTGCCAGGACAATTCCGATTCCGGAGCCGAATCTGATTGCGGAATCGATTCCGGAGTCAAATTGGGAATCGGCTCTGGAGTCAACTCCGGAATCGGCACTGGAATCAACTCTGGAATCGGATCCGGTAACAATTCCGGAATCAATTCTGCAATCGTCTTTCAAACACAATATCTTCGGCTGCAAAATGATCAAGCAGTTAAGGGAGATTGCAGTGTCTATGCTGAGTTCGCAATTTTAGGCGATTGATAGGATGATTGTTCAGAATAACCGAGTATGAGTTAACGATATTCGAAAGGCAAGTTTGCAATGTACTCTCAACGCTTCCAAGTCTCAAGATAGTGCGATTTTTGTAATGGTTTGCCAACTGGTTGTCCATAATGTGGTAAAAAATACTTATTACAAAATACATTTTTCTCAAAATTATCCGGCAAAGGCTCATGATTCTCCTACGCACTAGTGATGGGAAAAATGTAGTTTTTGTCGGAATCGATTCCGGCTAGCTCCGCAGTTTTCTCGGAATCGGATTCCAGGATAATAGGTCCGGAATCGGAATAATCGGCTCCGGATAATCGATTCCGAATCGACTCCGGGTTCCGGAATCGGCGGCTCGGAATCGATTCCGGAATTGGCATCGCGAATCGTATTCCGGAATCGGAATTCGGAATCGGGCTCCGGAATCGGAATCCGGAATCGGCTCCGGAATCGGCTCCGGAATCGGAATCGGAATCTCGGAATCTCCGAATCGGCTCCTCCGAATCGAATCGGAATCGGAATCGGAATCGATTCCAGCATCGGAATCGGCTCCGGAATTGATTCCGAACACGGAATCGGAATCGGGTAGGTCCGATTCCGAGCTCCCACCACTACTACGCACTAAACTTCACCCACAATTTGTAGATGAAAACTCCTGCTATCGCAACGCCACGGTTACCTCACGAAGTCATCTTCACTGTCGGCGGGTGGGGCGAAGGTCAATCACAATCCATCATCGAAACTTATGACACGCGGGCAGATCGTTGGATAAAGATACCGACCGAGGATCCGGCCGGTCCGCGGGCATACTACGGTGCGGCTTACATCGGTCGCCATCTCTACTTTGTCGGTGGCTACGATGGGGTGGAACACTTCAACACCTGTCGCCGTTTCGATATGGTCCAGAAGGACTGGCAAGAGGTATGCGGGCGCTGTGGTCTCGATTGGTATGATCTTCGGCTTTGTCTGTTCTTTACACTGGATCGCTCCATTCTTCTCACAACAGATTGCCCCGATGCACTGCAAACGGTGTTACGTTAGTGTGGTCGCTCTAGACGGCAAGATCTACGCGATGGGAGGCTACAATGGTTCGAATCGCCACAACTCCGTCGAGCGGTACGATCCACAGACGAACCAATGGACGCTGATCGCCCCGATGGGGTCCTTACGCTCGGACGCAGACGCCTGCACCCTGAACGGCATGATCTACATAGCGGGTGGATTTAACGGGCACGAGTGTCTGAACACGGCCGAAATGTATGATCCTCACACGAACAGTTGGTCCCCACTGCCCCCGATGCTGCACCGCCGTTCGGGCGTGTCCTGTGCCGCACTCGGTGACTCGGTGTACGTGGTCGGCGGCTTTAATGGGCTGATCCGGTTGAACAGCTGCGAGCGGTACGATCCTACGACGCGGCGCTGGACCGCCTGCAAGGAGATGTACCATCAGCGGAGCAACTTTGGGCTGGAAGTTATCGACGACATGCTGTTCGCGATCGGCGGGTACGATGGGGTGAGCGCGATCGCGTACGTCGAATGCTACAGCCCGGACGCCAACGAGTGGCTCGAGGCCACGGACCTGAGCATGATGCGTTCGGCCTTCCGGGCGGTCACCGTTTCCGGCCTGCCGAACATCCAGGACTATGTGCACTCGAACAAGGAAAACCTTATCAACGAGCTGAACCAGCACCGACACGGCATGCGCAACGCGAGCAACGTGGTGGTGGCATCAACGTCCGCAAGCGACATCGAGGATGAGCTTGACTAGGACCGGACCAGTTTGCTCGCGGGCGACGTTGTTGCAGAGCACAAAGCGTAGAGGGAGGGTCGTGCGTGGTAATCATTTTCAAAATCT